>NC_064416.1:40830000-40935000 GCF_023375975.1 Astyanax mexicanus | reverse complement strand
AAAAGCATAGTTGCTAATTATGTTAGCAATTTACTCACCAATCACCAGGGCCAGGACAAAATGAGACAACTGCTGATTAGAGAACACAGATTTATTGTTAACACAGATCCCAAAGGGATTGATGTACACAGTACAACTAGTGAACCACAGGGCAGCAATAAATAGCAACATACCAGAATGTAGTGAAACAGAAGCAGGGTTCATTCACTGTGAAAAGTCGATAACTATAAGGCAAGAAAGCAAGGAAAACGCGTCATAACAGAGCTAGAAAACTAGATCATACTTACCAGAGAACCAAGGGAATTTATACAAGTGAACACAGGTGTGGAAACTGAACAAGCAGAAGGTGGGTGAGGCTGAACGCTGCAGTATCATGTGTCATTGTAGTCCATTGGCTGAGAATGCTGGGAATTGGAGTCTTTAGTAAAAAAAAAAAAATGTCCTGAATGTGTAGACTGACAGCATCAGGACTGACATTCACAAGTCGTAAAATATAATATATGTAAATATGTATATGCTAAAAATATATATTTTTTCTCATATATTGACATGTAGATGGTATAGGTTGAAATACAAAGGCTAGAGTTTACATAAAAAATAACAAAAAGCACAACAGAGAATATGGGCGCACATGGGGTATTCATGCACAGGCACAGACAAGGGACACCTGTGGAAGTAACGAGGGGGCGGGGTTCCACATGAGTCATGTGAAGCACATTGTTCCTTCATAGTCTGGATGACTTCAGTATTCCTTTACAATGTAGGAAAAATAAATAAATAAATGAAAACATTAAATGAGAAGGTACTGCATATATTTAACGGATGCATTTCCATTCTACTCAGAGCATAAAGATAAGGATGCAATAAAAAAAAATTGCAGACAGTTTAGGGGCAGTAAAAGTCTTTCTTTTCTTCTTTTAAATGATATGATGGCTCATTTTAATCATGTTTTTATGTTAATAATACCAAACACACAAACTAAAAGTCTTAAAAAGGTTCATTTTCATATCTCGCTGATTTTAAAGCTCAACAGTTCAGTCCCAATACAGTATCGATCAGGGAAAACTGCACAGAGCTTCATGTGTTGTGTTGTTTTTTTCCCATAGTTTCTGAAGTCAGTGTAATTAAAAATGCAACAATACTTGTCTGGAGAAAGTGGTGTTTCTTTGAAGGCGGGTCATTCACATTACAGGCTATTATTTTCTTTATTTTAATGTGTCTTTTGTGAATTATGTTATTTTTAAAACCTGTATTTAAAGCTGTGATTATCAAGCTCAGTGGTGCTGGGAGCTGGTGAGAGTCCTGGAGGAGCAGACCCAAAACCGAAAGGAGGAATGAGTCTCTGTAGCCTGAAGAACCACTGCAACAGAGAGAGAGAGGGAGAGAGAGAGAGAGAGAAAGAGAGAGAGAGATGAGAGGAGATATATTTAAAACAGCTAGAGGCTCTGCAGCGAAATAACCCACATCCATAAACAACACTCCCACACCACAGAACAGAGGAGAGAACTGAATGAAGAGAAAAAAGAAGAAAAAATGTAAAAAGAGGTGAAAACTGAATGCAGACAAGTGGAAGACCAAAGACATGATGAAGAAAAGAAAAAAGAAAGGGATTAAATGGGAGAAGAGAAGAGTATTGATGAGAACATAAGGTCTGAAGAGGTGGAGAAGAGAAAAGATAAAATAGGAACTGGTGATGAGAGGAGAGGAAAATAAAGAGAAGTGAGGAAAGAGAGAAAAGAAAAGTGAAAGAGGTGAAGATAAGATTCACAGAGGAGGAGAGGATAAGATGAAGCTATGAAGTAAAGAAAAGAGAATATGAGGGGTAAAGAGAAAAGATTGAAAAAGAAGAAGGAGAAGCAATGAGAGAAGAAAATAATGAAAAAGAAGAAAAGGGAAAGGGGACAGGAGGATATGAGAGAAGAAGAAAAAAACAAGAAGAGACAAAAGGATGAAATGAGTGTAAAGAAGGGAAGAGAAGAGAATAGAAGAGAAGAGACCAAGTGTACTGGGGAGGGAAAGAGGGAGAACAGAAAGAGAGAAGGAGGGAAGAGAAGAGAAGAAAAGTGGGGAGGAGAGAAGAGATTGAATAATAATATAAAGAAATAGAAGAGAAGAATATAGAAAAAGAAATAAGAACAGAGAAAAATGAAACGTAGGAATATGAAAGGAGAGATGAGAAAAGAAGAGGTAAGAGGGGATAAGAGAGAAGAAAAGAACACGAAAGAAAGGAAAACAGGAGAAAAAAAATGCAAAGCTCTATGTGTGACGAAAAAAGAACACTGCTCATCACCCTGAACACACCATAACCACTGTGAAGCATGGTGGTGGCAGCATCATGCTGTAGAGAAGCTGGCCTGAGATGATGAAAAGATGGATGGAGCTAAATACAGTTTAATCCTGGAAGAAAGTCTGTTAAAGGCTTCAAAAGACTTGGAAAAACTGGGAAGGAGCTTCACCTTCCAGCAAGACAGTGACCCTAAACATACAGGCTGATCTACAGTGGAATGATTTAGATCAATGAATATTCATGTGTTATACTGATCCAGTCAAAGTCCTAAAAAAACTAAATTCCATTGCGCTTCTGTGGCAAGAGCTTGAGCTGTTTTATAAAGAAGAATGAGCAGAAATCTCAAAAGACCTGCAGCTGTAATTGCAATAAAAAGTGACTCTACTATATATTGATAGAAGGGGGCTGAATACTTTTGCGCATTAAACTTTTCCGATTTTTATTTGATTAAAATTTAGAAAACTGTGTATCATTTTTACAGAACCTTTTGCATGATTAAATAAGTATTTGTGTGGTTAACAGGTTCTTCATTTACGAGGAATACTTTTTAAAATTATTCTATATCCGTAGTGTACAGTATAGAACCATTTTTGCCTATACATAGATGCCATGTTCTGTTCTGTTCTCTGTGTGTGTATGTGTGTGTGTGTATGCGTGTGTGTGTGTGTGTGTGTATGCGTGTGTGTATGTGTGTGTGTAGATGGGAGTGATTGTTATTCTGTGCGCTGAGCCTCTGGCCTGCACCACCTGGTCACGGCTGAGTGTGCAGGTGCATGATGGGATTGATCAGAGCCCTGAGGGAGAAGACAGAGAGAGAAAAGAACACTCCTCTTTCTCTTTCTCCCTCCCTCCCTCCCTCCCTCCCTCTTTTATTCCCTTTTTACTTCACTCCCTCCCTCACTCCCTCAATACTCTACTCCCTTACTACTCCACCCCCTTACTCCCTCATTCCCTTACTCCTTACCACCTGACTCCTTCAATCCCACACTGCTTCACTCTTTTACTTCCTCACTTCCCCGCCCCTTCACCTTTACACTCTTTCACTTCCTCACTTCCCCACTCCTTCACTCTTTCACTTCCTCACTCCCCTGCTCCCTCACTCTTTCCCTTCCTCACTCCCCTGCTCCTTCATTTTTTTCACTCCTTCAATCTTTCACTTCCACACTTCCCCACTCCTTCACTCTTTCACTTCCTCACTCCTCTGCTCTTTCACTATTTCACTTCCTCACTCCTCTGCTCCTTTACTCTTTCACTTCCTCACTCCCCTGCTTCTTCACTCTTTCACTTCCTCACTCCTCTGCTCCTTCACTCTTTCACTTCCTCACTCCCCCACTCCTTCACTCATTCACTTCCTCACTCCCCCACTCCTTCACTCTTTCACTTCCTCACTCCTCTGCTCTTTCACTATTTCACTTCCTCACTCCTCTGCTCCTTTACTCTTTCACTTCCTCACTCCCCTGCTTCTTCACTCTTTCACTTCCTCACTCCCCCACTCCTTCACTCTTTCACTTCCTCACTCCTCTGCTCCTTCACTCTTTCACTTCCTCACTCCCCTGCTCCTTCATTTTTTCACTCCTTCAATTTTTTACTTCCACACTTCCCCGCTCCTTTACTTTTTCACTGCTTCACCTTTTCACTTCCTCACTCCCCAACTCCTTCACTTTTTCACTCTTTCACTTCCTCACTTCCCTGCTCCTACACGCTTTCATTTCCTCACTCCTTCACTTCTTCACTCTTTCACTTCCTCACTTCCCTGCTCCTTCACTTTTTTACTACTTCACTTCCTCACTCCACTATCTCTTCAATTTTCACACAGTCACTGCTTCAATCCCACCCTCCTTCACTCTTTTACTTCCTCAGTTCCCTGCTCCTTCACTTTTTCACTCCTTCTCACTTTCACTTTCTCACTCACCCACTCCTTCACTTTTTTCACTCCTTCTAACTTTCACTTTCTCACTCACCCACTCCTTCACTTTTTCACTCCTTCACTTTTTCCACTCCTTCACTCTTTCACTTTCTCACTCACCCACTCCTTCACTTTTTCACTCCTTCACTCTTTCACTTTCTCACTCACCCACTCCTTCACTTTTTCACTCCTTTACACTTTCACTTTCTCACTCACCCACTCCTTCACTTTTTCACTCCTTCACTCTTTCACTTTCTCACTCACCCACTCCTTCACTTTTTCAATCCTTCACTCTTTCAATTTCTCACTCACCCACTTCTTCACTTTTTCACTCCTTCACTTTTTCCACTCCTTCACACTTTCACTTTCTCACTCACACACTCCTTCACTTTTTCACTCCTTTACACTTTCACTTTCTCAATCACCCACTCCTTCACTTTTTCACTCCTTCACTCTTTCACTTTCTCACTCACCCACTCCTTCACTTTTTCACTCCTTCACACTTTCACTTTCTCACTCACCCACTCCTTCACTTTTTCAAACCTTCACTCTTTCACTTTCTCACTCACCCACTTCTTCACTTTTTCAAACCTTCACTCTTTCACTTTCTCACTCACCCACTCCTTCACTTTTTCACTCCTTCACACTTTCACTTTCTCACTCACCCACTCCTTCACTTTTTCACTCCTTCACTCTTTCACTTCCTTACTCCCCTGCTCCTTCACTCTTTCAATTCCTCACTCCCCCACTCCTTCGTTCCCTCACTGCTTCACTCCTTGTCCAGTGAACAGGGGTCTATAATAAGACCTCTCCTCTGTTCTTCTCTTCTTATAAATACACACATTAATTAACACACCCCTCCCCCCAGGGTTCCACTAATTCAGTAGTTTGTTTATATGTGCTTCCAGAGGGAACCCTTGCCCTCCATACTCCAGTGCTCTTACTGTAACACACCTGATCCAGCTGTATCCAGGTCTCCATCCATCTGCTCTAATTACAGTCAAAACATATGTACATACATACAGTTACAGGAAAAAGTATTTACCCCTTTTTTTCATAATTTTTTTTTTAGATTATTAATTCAACCTTACTATCTGACAAAAGCCCTATCCGGGCAGGATTAGTTTCTCGGGGGGTTCTGGGGTAATCTTGTCTTTTATGGGGGTCGTCTGTTTTTTTTTTTATTCACGTCCAGATTGATCATGTATGTGTTTTTCTCAGATGTCCTCTAAGAAAATTACAGGCTGAATTATCTTGTTTTTCGCTGAACTCCATGGTCCTCCAGTAGTTTTAGTCTCATTCGGATCCACATCTCTAAGTTTCATCACCTCATGTTTAATAAAACAGCTATTTGTTCACTGCTACACATCGCAATTACACTTTGGGACCGCGTTTCCACGGAGATCCATCTAAACACCACAGTGAGTGGAAATGGAGGAGCTACTGAACGTGATGTCATGTGACTGAGAAGTCAAAAACTCACTGGTCCTCGTGTTTTCTTTTAAACTGCAGTCCAGATACAAGAGTTTTATCAGTGAGTAGAAGTGTGATTTTTTTTTTTTTTTTTTTTACAGACGTCCCCTGAGAATCTAATCCCGTCCAGATAGGGCTTAATATAACCTGAGTGAATAATAACTTAATTTATTAAGGAAAAAAAAAGCAATCCATTTCAATTTCACCATCCACAACCAGGCCTGATTACTGTCAGACCTGTCACATAAATAGAACCTGTCTGACAACATGAAGCAGATAAAAGATCTCAAAAAGCAACACCCCGATCTAAAGAAATTTAAAAAACGATGAGAAAACAAAGTCATTAATCATCTATCAGTCTGGAAAAGGTTACAAAGCCATTCCTAAGGTTTTTGGACTCCAGTGAACCACAGTGAGAGCTATTATTCACTAATGGAAAAAACATGGAACACTGGTGAACCTTCCCAGGAGTGACCGGCCGACCGAAACTACTCCAAAAGGGCATGAACAACTCATCCAGGAGGTCCCAAAAGAACCCAGAACAACATTTAAAGAACTGCAGGATCTCACTCGCCTCAGTTAAGGTCAGTGTTAATGATTCAATAATAAGAAAGAGACTGGGTGAAAATGGTCTCCATGGGAGAATTTCAGGACAAAAAACACTTCTGACTAAAAAGAACGCAAAGGCCCTTGTCACAATTGCCAAAAAATATATTACTGATCCACAGGACCTTGGGAAAATATTCAAAGTGGAACTTTTTGGATGGTGTATGTCCCGGTACATCTGCTGTAAAACGAACACATAATTTCAGAAAAAGAACACCCCAAGCTCAGGTGTACTTGGGTTCTGCAGCAGGACAATGATCCAAAGCACACCAACAAGATCACCTCTGAATGACTTAAAAAAAACTAAATGAAGGTTTTGGAGTGGGCTAGTCAAAGTCTGATTGAGATGCTGTGGATGTTCTTAAACAGGAGGTTTATGCTGGAAAATCCTTCAATATGTCTAAATTAAAACTATTCTGTTAAGAAGAGTAAAGCAAGACGTATCCACAGAGATTTGAAAGATTCACTGCCAGTTATCAGTAAAGCTTGATTAAAGTTGTTGCCGCCAAGAGTGACACAACCAAGTTATTAGATTTGGGAGTCAAACACATTTTCACACAGGGCAAGATTGGTATGGATAGTTATTTATATACAATTAGCATTTAAAAGTGCTCTTAAAAAAGCAAAAACTAAAGAAATCTGTTATTGGGTAAATATTTTTCATGCCATATAAAATGTTTAAAATAAGAAAAATAAATGTAATGACTGAGACTATGCTTCTTTCCCATTATCGTTCATCGTTCTGCTGCTGCAGAGTTAATATTCCTGTCACGCTTCATAACTTTAATAACATGCCAGAACATGAAACAAATCCTACATACACAACTTACTGCGGCTTTAAGCAAATAATAAAATATCCCACTAAACCCCCCAAAAGACACATTATAATTGGCCTAGCCGCGCTCTACAGCGTACGCTGAATGCTTGCATGTTTGCATGACGGCCTTCATGCTGACCCTGCTGTCGGCTACAAAGCTCAGCATCCAGAGCGAACACGGCCGCCAGAGACCCCGGCAAACAATACATGAGCTTTGAAGCTTCGGGGGATTTCGGATACGGAGATTTATACAGGGATATACATGCAGTCATTAAAATTCCTGTCACTGAATCTCTGTTTGCCGAGTCTTCCAGAACATGAAAGAGCTGAAGATTACGGGCGATCATTAGCAAACAGTGAGCTCGCTAGGTGTGAGCTACATTCGGGATTGGAGCTTTTTAGGATGTACAGAAACTCAAAAGTTCAAAAGTAAAAAAGAAGAAAAAAAAAAACAGACAATGTATGTTATGATACAACTTCTCCTGTAGAATTTACATCATAAATGTAATATTTTCCTCATTTTATAGACAATAAAAAAAGTTGTTTACTCTCTGCCAGTGTTTCTACCTATAAAACTATTTGTTGCTATGTGCTGTAAAGCTCTGGCAAAGATAAAGTGCTTCATCTCCTTTGATATATGTGAACACTCATTAGTAAAACATTGAACAGCAGTGCAGTGAAATCTGTTGTTTAGAAATCGAGTAAAGCAAAAGGCTCCAAATAGACTTAAATCTAACACTTAACATTCACACCACTGAATGCAAAATTCCCATTCAGTAAAATGTTAATATTTTTTAATCAAGACCATTATAAATCCATATTCAAGTTTAGGTGAACGATGAACTTAAATTTAAAAAAAAGTTTCAGTTGTCTAAAAACACATTGTTTTTATATAGCCCTTTTTACGGTGGCCGAGAAAGCCCAGCGCAGTGCAAATTGAAAAGCGCTGCAAAAGCACAAAACACATCCATCAAAATTACAACACAGGCGCAGCAAATAGAAAAACGCGCTGCAAATAGAAAAACACGCTGCAAAAAGAAAAACGCGCTGCAAATAGAAAAACGCGCTGCAAATAGAAAAACGCGCTGCAAATAGAAAAACACGCTGCAAAAAGAAAAACGCGCTGCAAATAGAAAAACACGCTGCAAAAAGAAAAACGCGCTGCAAATAGAAAAACGCGCTGCAAATAGAAAAACGCGCTGCAAATAGAAAAACACGCTGCAAATAGAAAAACGCGCTGCAAATAGAAAAACGTGCTGCAAAAAGAAAAACGCGCTGCAAATAGAAAAACACGCTGCAAATAGAAAAACGCGCTGCAAATAGAAAAACGCGCTGCAAATAGAAAAACGCGCTGCAAATAGAAAAACACGCTGCAAATAGAAAAACACGCTGCAAATAGAAAAACACGCTGCAAATAGAAAAACACGCTGCAAATAGAAAAACGCGCTGCAAATAGAAAAACACGCTGCAAATAGAAAAACACGCTGCAAATAGAAAAACACGCTGCAACTAGAAAAACACGCTGCAAATAGAAAAACGAGCTGCAAATAGAAAAACGCGCTGCAAATAGAAAAACACGCTGCAAATAGGAAAACGCGCTGCAAAAAGAAAAACACGCTGCAAATAGAAAAACGCGCTGCAAATACAACCACAACACAACGGAAGTGAGTCACAACACAACAGAATTTTCCCGGGGGACCTTAAAAGATGCTGTACCAGCTGTGTACAAAGGACAATAAGTGGCAAACAAGCTTCTGAAAAGTAAGTTATGTTTATTACCTGTGATTACCACGGTTGTGTGCATATTATTAAAAGTTCTGCTTCACAAAACGCCTTGTTTGCCACTTATTGTCCTTTGTACACATAGTGAAGTCCGAGACGTTACTGAAGACGCAGCTTAGCTGGTACAGTATCTTTTAAGGTCCCCCGGGAAAATTCCGTTGTGTTGTGACTCACTTCCGTTGTGTTGTGGTTGTATTTGCAGCGCGTTTTTCTATTTGCTGCGCCTGTGTTGTAATTTTGATGGATGTGTTTTGTGCTTTTGCAGCGCTTTTCAATTTGCACTGCGTTGGGCTTTCTCGGCCACCGTACCTTTTAGACCTGAATTATTTTCCAGCGACAGAAAATTATCTGAATGCTGTTTTCTGTGTGTAATGCACACACAAAAAATAGTGTAATATAAAATTCAATAAACATTAAATCCAATTAACTAAAAAAAAATATTTATTTTAATGTCCATTGCATTAGATGCCTGTTTAACATTTTATTTGGTATTAATAGAAAGGGTTCTAAATAACATAAAATTATGTCAATCAGTAACTGTGTGTGTGCTGTCGTCTATACCTGGCAACCCTGAGTGTGGAGAAAATGAGACTGGGAGATTCAGAGACTAAATCGCACACAAATTTCTGTGACGTGTTGCACAGTTCTAATAAGAAAATACTGTCTGAAGCCCTGCTGATACCAGTTGTCTGTGCTTAAACTCAGCATGCTTTCTTAATATCTGATGACACACTCTGATCATGTTATGTGTTACTACAGAAAATATAGTCCTTAATGGTCCTAAATGATTTTGAAGGGAAACAATAGTATTTTCTTTTACTTACCCCTCAAAAGTCATTTATCATTTTATATTTAGCTTATTTATTTCCGTTGTTACAGAGCAGTTAGAATTTTTTAATTTAATGTTAATCTTAAAGGACCATGAAGGACTATATTTTCTGTAGTAACTTATAAAGTGATCAGGATGTTTGATAACAATTGTTCCTTTAATAACAATTTTATGACGTAAGTGTAAAAACTGCAGTAAAAAGAAAAAGCACCAACACTGCTTTTATCCCAACAAAATGTTGGTGCATAACTGCAGTATTTACACAACTCTGCATTTCTGGATTGCTGCCATAATGACTAGAAAATGACACTTTACAAAGAAACTCCTCCTCTTCACTTTAGAGAAAGCACAACTACAGCCAGAGTGAGGTGAGTACAGATTCCCACATCATCAAAAAAACGTCTGGGAACTGGAGACAGCTGAAAAATTCTGGTACAGGAAGAGGCCTGACGGACTTCAAAGCCACAGCAGAGTCTTTAAAAGTGAACAGCTTGTGTGATAGGCAGCTCACGTTACAAAACCTTGTATCTCAGCTCAACACTGGACCAAGTCTCAGGGCTGGCTGTGAAGAGAAATCTCAGAGCTGCAGGTTTGACAGGTGGTGTAGCAGTAAGGAAATCATATAGTTCACATGGTCACTCTGATAAAGTTTAATTCACTTTATAAGGAAATAAAATGTATTTTGTTGTATTTAACAGTATTCTATGATGCTCTATTATGTTTATATAATCCACAGTCATTCTGACAGACTGTAATTCACTATATGAAGTGTAGGGGGCGCTCTCTTTAATGTTCATATGATCCACACATCAAATCACAGTCATCCTGATGGTCTGTAACACACTACAGTATATGCAGGACAATATTAAAGACTATATTAAAGCTTTACAGGAACACATGCTGAATTATTCTATAAATAAACAGTGTTAAAAAATACAGTATATGTTTTATACTTTAGATTCTTCTAAGTAGCACATTTATCTTCAAGGACAGATCTGCACACTCTTGGTGTTTTAATCTCAGTGTCTTCATGACGGAGAGTCACCTGGAATAGTTTTCTCAGCGTCTTGAAGGAAGGAGTTTCTGGAGGTGCTGAACATTAGCTGCTGCTTTTCCTTCATGCTGTAAAGCTCCAGCTCATCCCAATTAGATCTTTAGATCAGGGGATGATTAATGTGGAGGACAAACACTTATTTTTTACTATTTACTACATCATTCCATATGTGTCCCTTAATTGGTTTTATGTCTTTAATATGAATCTACAATGTAAAAATAAATAAATTAATTAATAAAGAAAAACATTGAATGAGTAGGTGTGTCCAAACTTTTGACTGTTACTGTTATTGTTTCATGTTAAACGTGCTCTATAATCACAGCTGGCACCAGCTATTTGAGTGCCGTAAGCACAAATAATTCAGTATATCAAATTCTGGTTTATGAAAACTGAATAGACATTTTTTCTAGGTTTAACTTCCCATTACTCCAAATTGCCACTGTAAAATCAATTGAAACATATATTTTTAATACATGACAATTCAATATTTATGAATTTAGTAGTTTGATATGATAACTCTTTAATTTTTTTATGAATTATAGAATAAACTCTATTCTATATACAACCAAATAGACAATTTTCCATATTAATTTGCCATATCAATAATTAAAATTCTTATAGCAAATTATTCTTGAAACATACATAATGAATACTATTCCAAGTTTTCTAAGGGTGTTAATGGTTTCATTTTATAATTCTTTAATTTGATTATTTTATCAAAGTATTGACCTATATACAACCAAATATTATTTGGCAATATCATTTGAAACTTGTATGATTAATGGTATGAAACGAGTTTTTCAAGACATTAGTGGTGTTACTTGAAATCATTGATTTCAATGATTTTTAATGTTTTGTTTAAAATATATTGAATTTAACGTAAAAACAGATGTATTTTGTTTTTTAGTGAGAGAAAGGTCTGCTTTTTTAACATTTTACAATATTCTACAGATAGTAGTTTGTCTTTCTAGTGTATATTTGTTTAAAAGACCTTGTTAAATAGTGTTTATTGACGAGCTGTAAACGTACAGTTGTAGCGCAGAAAACGAGCCAAAGAGTTGATAAACGGTGAGAGTGTACATTTGTAGTGCAGAAAACGAACCAAAGAGTTGATAAGCATTAAGCATATACAGTTGTAGTGCAGAAAATGGGCCAAAGAGTTGATAAGCGACAAGAGTGTAAACTTGTAGCGCAGAAAATTAGCCAAAGAGTTAATAAACGGTGAGAGTGTACACTTGTAGTTCAAAAAGCGAGCCAAAGAGCCTATAAGCGGCAAGAGTGTACAGTAGTAGCGCAGAAAACAAGCCAAAGAGTTAATAAATGGCGAGAGTGCACAGTTGTAATGCAGAAAACGGTCCAAAGAGTTGAAAAGCGGCGACCGTATACAGTTGTAGCACAGAAAACGAGCCAAAAAGTTGATAAACGGCGAGAGTGTTCAGTTGTAGCGCCGAAAATGAGCCAAAGAGTTGAAAAGCGGCAGGCGTATACAGTTGTAGCACAGAAAACGAGCCAAAAAGTTGATAAACGGCGAGAGTGTACAGTTGTAGCGCCGAAAATGAGCCAAAGAGTTGAAAAGCGGCAGGCGTATACAGTTGTAGCGCAAAAAACGAGCCAAAGAGTTGATAAATGGTGAGAGTGTACAGTTGTAGCACCAAAAATAGGCGAAAGAGCTGAAAAGCGGCAGGCGTATACTGTTGTAGTGCAGAAAACGAGCCAAAGAGTTGATAAACGGCGAGAGTGTACAGTTGTAGCGCCGAAAATGAGCCAAAGAGTTGAAAAGCGGCAGGCGTATACAGTTGTAGCGCGGAAAAACGAGCCAAAGAGTTGATAAATGGCGAGAGTGTACAGTTGTAATGCAGAAAACGGGCCAAAGAGTTGAAAAGCGGCGACCGTATACAGTTGTAGTGCAGAAAACGAGCCAAAGAGTTGATAAACGGCGAGAGTGTACAGTTGTTGCGCCGAAAACGGGCCAAAGACTTGAAAAGCGGCAGGCGTATACTGTTGTAGCGCAGAAAACGAGCCAAAAAGTTGATAAACGGCGAGAGTGTACAGTTGTAGCGCCGAAAATGAGCCAAAGAGTTGAAAAGCGGCAGGCGTATACAGTTGTAGCACAGAAAAACGAGCCAAAGAGTTGATAAATGGCGAGAGTGCACAGTTGTAATGCAGAAAACGGGCCAAAGAGTTGAAAAGCGGCGACCGTATACAGTTGTAGTGCAGAAAACGAGCCAAAGAGTTGATAAACGGCGAGAGTGTACAGTTGTAGCGCCGAAAATGAGCCAAAGAGTTGAAAAGCGGCAGGCGTATACAGTTGTAGCACAGAAAACGAGCCAAAGAGTTGATAAATGGCGAGAGTGCACAGTTGTAATGCAGAAAACGGGCCAAAGAGTTGAAAAGCGGCGACCGTATACAGTTGTAGTGCAGAAAATGAGCCAAAGAGTTGAAAAGCGGCAGGCGTACAGTTGTAGTGCAGAAAACGAGCCAAAGAGTTGATAAACGGCGAGAGTGTACAGTTGTAGCACCAAAATAGGCGAAAGAGCTGAAAAGCGGCAGGCGTATACAGTTGTAGCGCAGAAAACGAGCCAAAAAGTTGATAAATGGCGAGAGTGTACAGTTGAAATGCAGAAAACGGGCCAAAGAGTTGATAAGCGGCGAGAGTGTACAGTTGTAGCACCAAAAATAGGCGAAAGAGCTGAAAAGCGGCAGGCGTAGTTGTAGCGCAGAAAACGAGCCAAAGAGTTGATAAACGGCGAGAGTGTACAGTTGTAGCGCCGAAAATGAGCCAAAGAGCTGATAAGCGGCGACCCGACACCCCAATTTTTAGAATTAATATATTTTAGTCTTAGCAGGGATATTTATTCCAGCACACTGGTACCATTAAACATAATATTTTATATTGTCTCCACTCAGAAATGCTTCTGCTTTCAGTTTAGAACCAAAATAAAACAGACTGCCACTTTAAACAGTTAATGTTCTTCTTTTTGTTTAATCAATAGTCTATAGATTAGTTGTGCTGATGATGAACAGCAGAACGGAATGGCATATCGCATAGAGGAGGCGTACAAAAATATAAAGAGTGTGGTAAAATGGAGAAAATAAATAAACAAATAGAAAGAGAAGAGCGAGAACAGACAGAAAGTGGAGCAGCTGAAAGAGAGCGTAGAAAATAAAGCGAGGAAGAGGAAGATGGATGACAGAGAACAGCAGAGAGGCACTGCTGAGAGAGCCATCTGCACAAAACTCTTTTAATGAGCTGTAATTAAACAGGCATGGCCAGACTTCTGCTGATTCATGAACACTCGTCTGAACTAACAGGCAGCGTATCTGTATTCCATCAACTGCACACCGCAACAGGAAAACGTAGGCTGTGGGGTGAAATATTACCTGTGTTCATATTGAACCTTCACGGCAGGTCACGGTTCGGTAAAAGCAGTCGTACAGAGAATACATGATATGCACTATAGGGTACATATGGTAGTTTCACCAGTTTGGGTTCCATTCAGAAACCCTACGCTGCAAGTTGTTAAAATAGCATGGTATTATGGGAACTGTAGTATTTAAGAAGTGTTGTTAAGACTTGCTTTTATTTCAAATTTAAAGATCCACAACTAATCAAAACGTCTACCGTTTAACGAGGAAAAACATAAATCCGAGACCACACAGAGCAAGCACAGGTTAGTTTCAGTAAGTATGATTGGTTTATGGCATGTTGCGCTCAAAACACACCAATGATTAATTAAAAGAATTAGTACATGCCTTTTGTGCGTTTCGAGCTGCACAATGTGTAGCTTTCCCGCTGTTATGATAGCAAAGACACAGTGACACACCCTAAATAAAGCTGCGCAGTGCGAGGTCCACAGCTCACCTACATATCTCCTAAATTCCAAATAAAAACATTGCCATTTAGAGCATTTATTTGCAGAAAATGAGAAATGGCTGAAATAACAAAAAAAAAAAAAATGCAGAGCTTTCAGACCTCAAATAATGCAAAGAAAACAAGTTCATATTCATAAAGTTTTAAGAGTTCAGAAATCAATATTTGTTTTTTAGTAACAGTTTTTATGCATCTTGGCATCATGTTTTCCTCCACCAGTCTTACAGACTGCTTTTGGATAAATGTATGCCTTTACTCCAGTTCAGTTTGGTTTGGGGGCTTGTGATCATCCATTTTCCTGTTGATTATATTATTATATCATTTGGTTAAATCAAAGAAACTCATCGTTTTTAAGGGGTCTCTTTTTTTCCCAGAATTGTATATGTTTTATATTGAAACCTGTGGCATGAAAAATGTATAGGCTAACAGTTTTTAGATTCCCTTGTGATTTTGTGTGCTTCATGTTAATCATGTTAATGCTGGATTTCTCCGGATCTCTCCGGTATTTCCTCTCAGTATCACACTCTTTCATCAGGCGTTTATCATGTACTGCACTGTCATTGTCTCTGTTTATGGGTTTCTCTCTGGCTGAGATCACACTGATTATCACTCTGTGTGAGCGTGAGAGAGAGAGAGAGAGAGAGAGAGAGGATGGATAGCTGAGGAAGCTCAGCAGGTATGGCTGCAGCACAGCCAGCATCCAGTTATATATTTCAGCCTCGCGTGTCTATTCTTACCAAACCTAATAACACTGGACACACTTCCAGCACTGACGCATGGACCTGAAACACAAACCTGTTATTATGTTCCTGCACAACCTGTGCTATAGCTAGGATTAGAACATTCATATTAGAGCCGGACAATATATTGATATTTTGTTGTATTGTGATTAATCTTCTTATTGTATCGACTGTAAGTACATTGAGCATATCATCAGTACTCTGGGGCATTTCAAGGTCACAAAAAAAAAGGAAAATGAAGTGTAATAGGATGGAAGTGCTACAGACTAGTAGCTCTTCAGCCCAGAGGATTGTTGAACCCAACTGCAGAACATCTGATCTCAAAGCAGGTAAACCCAAGAAGAAAGGATTAAAAATTAAATAAATAAACACACAAATCTGTGTCGTCAGGGTTTACCCTATCCGATACACTATCGCTGCCCCAACTAGTGAATTGAGACACAGCTAGGGAAAAAAAACACCTTTAACAGGTGAAAGGGAGTACAAGAAAGGGTAGAAACTAAAGTCAGAGAGACAGGGGGGGGAATGTAAACAAAAGCTCACCAGAGAAGCTTTATTATTATTTTTTTTTCATTATCGATCATTATAGTTGAAACTACCTCACGGGCCAGATGTTTTATGCTTGTGAGCCACATCTGGCCCATGGGCCATCTTTTACCCATCCCTGCCTGCAAGGTAGCGGTTAGCTAACAAACATTACCCATTTATTTTGTTGTTGCTAGCCTACCTGCTGTTAAATTGCACAATTTGTACACGTAAGCCTAATTTATCCATTGTAAATGATCACTTTCCACTTTCTGTTTCTTTTCATTCTTCCTCTTTCTCTCTCCCCTTTCTTTTCTGTCTTCATGATTGCTGTTTGAAGTTTCATATTTTGCTGACTGCAGGATGGACAAACCTGGCTGGCTGGCTACTGTCAGCAACTAGTGGGAGAAGCACCCTTAAGTGGTGCTTGAAAATAACAAGTATTCACCATTACAGAATTTAAAGAGATGCTCACATAGTTAATCGTAGCATTCAATTCATAACCAGTCATTGTCTGGGGGGCCCCAGGCCTGTTTGGGGCCCTTGGCAATCGATTGGTTTGCTTGCCTCGTTGCAACAGGCATTTCAGTGCTTTTAGTACGCAGACGCAAATGTACATTTTATTACAGAGAATGAAACAAATCATGCTTAATTGAAGGATGTGCAGCAAAAATCAGCAAAAATCACTGTACTAAGTGGGAATAAAATACTTAAATAAAAGAAAGCAGAATCTACCACCTGATGCATTTTGTCTCAAAACATGAGAAATACTGTGTATTGTGAAAATGTCTTGCGAAATAAAATATTGTGATATATTTCAACCATAACAACTCTCTAACAACAGCTCTATATGTGCATGATTAAGTAGAATAAGGGTGGTGTTTCGTTACTGTTGATATGGATATCAAAATTGTACCATATTGACTGAAATTAAAAATATATATATCATGATATATGCAGTTTTTAAATGAAAGACTCTTAATGAAATGAAAGTCTTAATTTTGCCTAAAAACATCTATTTTGGGAAAATACTCTGCGGACTGACAAGACAAAAACTGAACTTTTGGACGGTGTGTGTCCCGTTACATCCGGTGAAAAGTAACACCGCATTTCAAAAAGATAACATCATACCTGCAGTAAAACATGGTGGTGGTAGTGTGATGGTCTGGGCCTGTTTTGCTGCTTCAGGAACTGTAAAAAGACTTGCTGTGATAAATGAAACTATGAATTCCAATCAAGACTTTGGAGTGGCCTAAAATCTGATTGAGATGCTGTGGCATGACCTTAAAAAGGCGTTTAATGCTTGAAACCAGAGACTGTAAAAAAGATGGACGCCGTGTCGCCATTCCCGTTCATTCAATGAAAATGAAGTCAAAATCTTCCACCATGTTGGCGATCCTGACACCCGATTCTGCGCAGTAGAGTCCAGAGGAGGGAGAAAGACTGTGGAGAGCAGCCTACTCATTTGAATAACCCCGCCCCTAAGGGCTGCCTCGCGGTCACAGGCTGCAGAGCGGGGCGGAGCGGAGCTGACGGTCTGTTATTGGTCCCGCCCATAACCAGCCCTTTTACAATAACCACACCTTTTTTGAATAGAGCTGAATAACGTTTTATAAAACGAATTCTGTGGGGATATAAAAATTTAACAATATAAGCAGAGGTTACACTAGCTGCTGCATTTAAGTAAAGGAGGTAGAATTACAGTATATTAGAAAAAAAAACCTGATTGAAAGTTGTCTGTTTTGCCATTTAAACCTATGGGGATGGGTTTCTGAAACCGAACAGCAGGGGGAGCCCGACCTGTGGTGGCTTCACTTTTGAGAGTCGATGCTCTGTCCAGCTATACACAGTCTATGCTTGAAAACCCTTCAATGTGACGCAATTACAGCAATTCTGTAAAGAAGAGTGGAGCCAAAATTCCCCCACGTAGATGTGAAATGACTCATTGCAAGTTCTCACAAACTCCTGATTGGAGTTGTTGGAGCTAAGAGTCATTGTCATTGGTTGCTTGCTTGGATTGGAACAGTCAACAACATGGATGTTTCTATGTAAGATCATTTTGGGTGTATCAGATGCAGATTTATTGAACTGTTATTGAACAGTTGTAGGGTACATGTGAACGCTGACATATTAATGTGTATGTTTGTGTCTAAAAGAAAGAGAGAGAGAGAGAGAGAGAGAGAGAGAGAGAGATGTAAAGTAAAACAGAGATGAATGTATGAAAAAAAATGATTCATTAAAATAATCATCCTCTGTTTACGACCTTCAGCACCCACTCGAGCCACAGGCTCTCTGATTCCATACACACTCCATACATCATGCATATGTACTGTATGTACTGTATGTACTGTACACATGATGAGAAGAAACACGTCTCTGTATGAGAGAGAGAGAGAGAGAGAGAGAGAGAGAGAGAGAGAGAGAGAGAGAGAGAGAGTGGGAGAGAGACCTCCGCTGCGTGAGTCAGAGATGTAGACTCTCTTTGACTCCACAGTAATGGGAACATATGTCCCTATGGGTTCTGGGCGTCCTCCAGAAAGCCTTGTGGAGCCGGAGCTGGCGCTGCCGTTAGTGAAAAAGAGTGTGCTGGAGAAAGAGCGGAGGACAGTAGCAGTGGGGAAGCCCTGCAGGGTCAGCTGACACACCATCTGAACCAATGAGACACTGAACCAACCAGAGCTGGAGCTTTTATTTAAAGCTGTTCAATATCCTGTTTTTGTCCACCAGGGGAAATTTAGTGCTAGTGAGCACACAGGAGAATTCACTGTGAACAGTTTAACCCTTTCAGACCGGAATTCAATTCCATGTAGTCGCTGTCCAAAGAAACCGATTTTTATTTTATTACATATTTATAAAACACTAACATTGTGTTAAAATGTCTTGATGAATGGGCCAATAGAAATTCTATAAAATTACATGAAATAAACTTTTTTTACAATATTTATTAAAATTAAAATTATAAATGAATTAACTAAAATATTGAATTTCTTTTTCTTTTTAAAATGTAAATTACATAATGAAATCCTGTGTTTAACATGTAATATATTCAATATTGATCTTTTTATTTCATAAACTAAAACTAAAAGAGTAAATCAGTAAATTTCATTCCTAGACAGTAAAACCATCATGATAATCTAAGCCATTGTTTCATTGGCTGGTTCATGGTCTATTTTCATGGATAGCAGGTCTCAATTAATGTTATGTGCAACAAAACAAGAAAATATATGACATCTATGATGATGTACACACGGTCTGAAAGGGCTTATTCATTCTCAGTCAGAAAATATCTCTAATGTTGCTCATACAGCATGTCTTTGGTGTGGTATTTGTCCATTTATGCTTCTTACTTTACAGTAAAATTCAAAACATGTTCAATCCATCCCCATGTTGGATCCCAACAGCTGGAAATATATTTTCATTTATAAGTTGTACACTTTTCCCCCATACATACACTGTGGGCCCTATACTTCACCCTACACACCTTTGAGCATATTGCTATTTAACACCCCAACACACCTTCTGCTTGCATCATTTAAATATAAACGGTGCTTGTGAATATAGCTACGCCAACACAAACATTTATGAGCAAGCAGATCAGCGTCCTTTGCTGAGAGGTGTTGGACACATCCATGTAGCTGCGACGTTAACAAAGCAATATGCCAAAGTCAGAGTGCTCTTCAGAGTTTTTAATAGGATTTGCAAGTGACATGCTGAGTGGTTTATTGCAAATACAGCTCTGCAAAAAAATAAGACACCGCTTAAAAATGATGAGTTTCTTTGATTTTACCAAATTGAAAACCGCTGGAATATAATCTAGAGGAAGATGGATGATCACAAACCATCAAACCAAGCTGAACTGCTTGAACTTTTGCACCAGGAGTAAAGCAGCATAAAGTTATCCAAAAGCAGTGTGTAAGACTGGTGGAGGAGAACATGATGCCAAGATGCATGACAACTGTGATTAAAAACCACCAGGGTTATTCCACCAAATATTGATTTCTGAACTCTTAACTTGTTTTCTTTGCATTATTTAAGGTCTGAAAGCTCTGCATCTTTTTTGTTATTTTAGTCATTTCTCATTTTCTTCAAATAAATGCTCTAAATGACAATATTTTTATTTGGAATTTTGGGAGAAATAAATAGCAAAATCAGAGAAACTGATTCAGAAAGTGCACTTGAGGACACTTTCAAAGTACTTGACATTTTTTTCTGACTGATTGACCTTTATTTATTAAAGTTATAAAATTATTTGTTTTAATTAGTTGAGTAGTTCTTGCTTCTCATAATATGGATTAGAACATTACTCAAATAGAGCTATTCACTGTATACCTGTAACTCTAATACTCTCAAACACATTAGGAAGACAGCTTCAATGTACGGTGGCTTCCACTGTGATTCAGCTAATCAGAGTTTACGACCTGCAGTGTCTGGAGTGAGTGTCTGATTTTAAACAGTAGTGAAGTCCAGTCCCCGTCTGACCTCTATTGATAAAAAGTTTAGATCCTGAGGGGCCGAGAGGAAGACAGAGACACAGTGAAAGAGACAGGTCGACGGACAGACTCCAGGAACCCCAGTCGATATGAAAACAGAGGGGGATACGTTCCCTGAGACAGCAAGACCTGAACCCAATCATAGCCTGATCAATAATTCAACTTAGATCAGAATCAATCACTCGACCTTCACTCTCACCAGACTGAAATAAAGACTCAGACTGCGGAGAGATGAATTAGCACTATTTACCACTTAATTAGTGATGACATATTTTAATCTGTTAGTGATTTATTGAACTGTGAACTCCGGTCAGCTGTGACACTGCCTAGTCTGGTAGTTTTCGTTGGGGCACAAGGGTTCTGAACTAGAGGGCCAGTGATTAAAAATCTAGTTTTCTATTTCTGTTCTGCAAAGTAAAAATCCTTCCAATATATACAGTATAAATTGATATTTTAGTGCACATGAATTTACAGATATTATGTAAGCTATTTGAAAAAATAAAACAATAAGAGTAACACTTTATAATAACTTTCATTAATATATTTTAACTAAAGATCAGTAGAATTTGAATATTAGCAAATGTTCACACATGACACTAATTTATCAGCATGGATATTTATATCAAACATTTTAGCGAATCATTAGCTCATCAGAATTTAAACATTAATAAATCACTAGTAAATGTGAATTTTATGTAAAAATGTAAATCAATTGCAGTTCATGTTGCCAATGCATTTATTAGTATTTACAAATGTCATAGCAACTTTTTAGTTTCTTAAAATGTAAAAAATAACAGTTATTAATCATTAGTTAAAGGTATATTAATGAAAGTTATTCTATTATTATAAAGTGTTAGCGTATTAGCAAGCTTGTAATGTTAAAATTAGTACAAACATTAGTGTGAAACATCTATATCTATTATTCTACCTTATAAAATGATTTTTATCTATTATTAATCTGTCATTAAAAATGTAATTTCATAATTAAAGGTTTTTAAACAATTTGAGCCTCTCAACAATGAAGAGAGTAACGGCATTGAAATAAACTTTTTTCAGTAAGGAGTAATCTAACTAATTACTCTGACTGTAACTATAACGCCCTTACCATTTCCCACACCACGTTACTGCAAGTTATTTTAGCCATCAATTGACTTTTTTTTTTAACAAAAGCCCGCTTTGGCTCCGAAAAAGCCCTCTATTAGTATTAGTATTTTCCCGTAAATTTCCCATATTATAAAACAATAAAAAAACGTATTAGTGAGAGATTATTAAATCTCTTAACGCCAATCATGGTGCCAGTTCAAGGAGAAAGTCCCGCCTTTCAGGAGAAACAGCCAATCAGTTTGCTTGTTTTGCGGAGAGCAGAGGAGGGTCGGTGTGGGGAAGCCCCGCCCCCTCCCCTCCGTCGCTGTGAGTTCAGGCAGCTAGTCGGAGCAGCTGATGATATAACATATCTGGATGTACAGCGATTTTTCTAAAAGAAAGGTAACGGAGCTAACCATGTAAACTGTGATTACACTTTTTCTGGAGCTGTTTCTGCAGGTTAAAAAGACTCGTCTCCCAATCAAAACACTCAGATCAAACCCATATATATAATGTTCAACCTGCCCTGATGTACCTGATCAGCCAGTAACTAATTATTATTTTTACTTGTATTTACTGATTTAGGATTGCAGGACTTACTGTAAGCTATAATAAACGAAAATTCATTTACCTTACTAGTTTGCTAGAAGCTGGATGTAGAGGATGGTGGTTCACAGGTGGTTATTTTAGATTTCTTGTAAACCTGTATTAAAATGTAAGGGATACTGAATCTCAGTTGGGCTGGTGGGACGGCTCAAAGCGGGCGGCGGAAAATTTCCCTTTTTTTTCATTTAAAACTTGACAGGTATGCAAAAGTAATGCAATAGTTACTTTTACTGGTAACTAGTTACTTTTATAGTGGAGTAACTCAGTTAGTAACTCAATTACTTTTTTGGAGAAGTGACAAGTAACTATAACTAATTACTTTTTCAAAGTAACGTGCCCAACACTGCCTCTTAATCAGTTTGATCCAAAGGGTTGGAAATCTCTGATCTACACCCTGCACCAATAAATAGATGAAAAAAAATAAATTAATCTTGTAACACCACAACAATATTAATACCAGTGTTCTCAAGTCTCACGCTTTGAGCGTGTGACACACGCACCTCAGCGGGTTCCCACGCTCACACGCCACACACACTCTAAAAAATAGAGGTACGATATGAGTACTTTTTTGTACTCGAAGGTACACTCTTTATAATTGTACTCTCAAAGGTACAATATTGGTCTTTACAGGGTCAGATTTGTTCCCTCTGAAGTACAAAGTCATTTCTAACAGCAATAAGTACAAATTTGTACCATTTAACCAGCCAAAGGGTACATTCAGTATTCTGCATCACTGTACTAATGAACAATATATATTTTAATTGCACATTTTTTATTTGAAAGCCAGACAATTTTGTATCATCAAGTTTTTGAGCCATATTCAGTTGATGATAATGTTTATAATCTTTATGATCTTTACTAGCACAAAAACCATGGGTACAAAAAAGGACTTTCACTGAAAGGTACTTTTTTGTGCCTCAATATAAGGTACAGCCCCAGCGACAAGCTTTGTACTCTTTTAAGTACAAATCTGTACTTATATTTCTTAGAGTGCATGGTATTTCTCACGCTTGCCAATCCATCGGCTGCATATTATAATGTACTCTCGTTGAGCCAGTCAGAATATAGATCGCACTGTTGTTAGGCAGACCTAGTCAAACTGTCCGATTCGAAACTACAGCACATACCTCAAATAGCCCCCCCCCCCTTTAACAGGTTTATTGCATGTTAGGCCCAAAGCACACCCATGATTACAGAGTCAGAGCGCGTTTCAAGCCATGCAGGGTGTACTTTTCCCGTCATTATGATAGCAAAGACACTGACACGCCCTAAATCAAGCTACACAATGCATGGTTGATAGCTGACCTTAATAATGCAAAAATAAGGCCCCATGTGTCATTGAATTTTACATAATACAGTATAATACCCAATACACAATCCACAATACAGTAACTTCTACTTCTTTCCTGTAAAATGGTTCTTATTTTAGAGTCATTGAGGTCAGCATATACTTAAACATATTTATAACACAAGGGTTCATTTATGTCATTCTAGTGACTGTGATATGAAC
Organism: Astyanax mexicanus; assembly: GCF_023375975.1. NCBI lineage: Eukaryota > Metazoa > Chordata > Actinopteri > Characiformes > Acestrorhamphidae > Astyanax > Astyanax mexicanus. Next base: position 40,911,421 of record NC_064416.1, on the reverse strand, counting down.
TCACATTTTTTAAAAGATATTGTTATACTACTTTAAAGTTGCCAATTGATTTTATATTGTCTATATATACAGCTCTGGAAAAAATTGAGAGGCCACTTCAGTTTCTGGATCAGTTTCTCTGATTTTGCTATTTATAGGTTTACGTTTGAGTAAAATGAACATTGCTGTTTTGTTCTTTAAACTACAGACAACATTTCTCCAAATAAAAATATTGTCATTTAGAGCATTTATTTGCAGAAACATGAGAAATGACTGAAATAACAAAAAAGATGCAAAGCTTTCAGATCTCAAATAATGCAAATAAAACAAGTTAATATCCATAAAGTTTTAAGAAATTAATATTTGGTGGAATAATCCTGGTTTTTAATCACAGTTTTCATGCATCTTGGCATCATGTTCTCCTCCACCAGTCTTACACACTGCTTTTGGATAACTTTATGCTGCTTTACTCCTGGTGCAAAAATTCAAGCAGTTCAGCTTGTTTTGAGGGCTTGTGATCATTTATCTTCCTATTGATTATATTCCAGAGTTTTTCAATTTGGAAAAATCAGGAAAAATATCGGTAACGCTTTCTTTTACAGTACCCTAAGTTCTAGGTATTAACCAGGTAATAGTGAGGTACAAACTCGGAAGTACTAAGTAATTATTTTGGGTAACAAGATGGTAAGTACCAGGAAAGTCTTGCCTAATTACACTGAAACGTCTAGGTATTAATCAGGTAATAGTGAGGTACAAACTCGGAAGTACTAAGTAATTATTTTGGGTAACAAGATGGTAAGTACCAGAAAAGTCTTGCCTAATTACACTGAAATGGAACTAGGTAATAAACAGGTACATGGGTGGTACAAAGTCCAAAGTACTAGGTAATTATGTTGGTTAACAAGATGGTAAGAACCAGACAGTTCAATTTAATTACACTGAAATATCTCACAGGTTCTAGGTAATAACCAGGTAAGTGTGAGGTACTAACTCCAGTAACATGATGATAAGTACCAATACAGTCTCCTTACCCTGAAATATCTCGCAGGTTCTAGGTAATAACCAGGTAAGTGTGAGGTACTAACCCCAGTAACATGATGATAAGTACCAATACTGTTCATTTTAATCAGTCTCTATTTATTTGACTGAGAAATCCCTAAAAATGAATTTAAGGTTTATAGAGTGGAATTCTTCACTAGGAAGACAGCACAGGAATGGAATACTTGGCCATATGTTTAAAGACATTAGAGCATGTTACAAGGTTTAAGGGTGAAAAAGTATACCATAAGAATAAAGTGTTGAATATGTGTATTTACCCCCTTTTTAAACATAATTTGTAGAATAAGGTCTTACATGTTAAATATATATATATATATATTTAACTTATATATATATATTAAAACTGCTTAAAAATCAGGGTTATTAAAACTACCAAATATTGATTTCTGAAATCTTAAAACATTATTATAGTTGTTTCTAAATTAATATTAACTGCTTTTGTTTGCATTATTTGAGATCTGAAAGCACTAAAGCATCTTTTTCATTATTTTGACCATTTCTCATTTTCTGCTCTAAATTACAATATTTTTATTTAGTATTTGGGAGAAATGTTGTCAGTAGTTTATAGAATAAAATAACAGTGTTCATTTTACTCAAACATGTACCTATACATAGTAAGATCAGAGAAATAGAAAATTTGAAGTGGCTTGGAAGGGTCAATGGGGCGAAGGCAAGCTCCTGCCCGCAAGCTGCTTACCCCAATAAAAGCTGTCCTCAGCTTTCATTGTATATATATAAGTTCAGTAATGCATGCTTGGTTGTGTCAAAAAAGAGATAAATAATAAACAGTAAACAGTTCTGTTTTGTTTTGAAGTTGTATGTTGTTCTTTTTGAAGTGCTTATTTGTTGAACTACACGGTAAGAACTGAGTAAAACCAGAGAAATAAGCTCTGCTCTCTTTTACAGTCCTTTTACTCCTTTATTAAGCAGAAAGTTCTGTTAGTTACACAGTGTTTTACATGGTACTTACAGAAAGTTGTGTCACATTTAAGTAGTTATTATATATATTTTAATATATATATATATATATATATATATATATATATATATATATATATATATATATATATATATATATATAAAATAACTACTTAAATGTGACACAACTTTCTGTAAGTACCATGTAATATATATTCTTTTGGGTTTCTGAATGGGTTTTTGTATGTGAAACGTGAAACATCCAGTCCTGTAGGGGGAGCAGTGCCAGGGGGCGGGCGCTAGGCTGTGGCTTAGGTGAGCAACAGGAGATGGGTCTCAGATTCAGCTGAGAACTGGGAACACCGTGTCTTCTCTGTATCCAGGTGGGGAAATATGTGGAACTGTGCAAGTATAAATGTTTCCAAAGCACTATAAGAGGGATATTTGAGTGTATATGTTCGTTAAAAGGTTTTGCTGTGTAATATGAGCCGCTATGGTCTTGTGTGTTGGTGGACGCTCAGCATCGGGGAGCATTCACTCCCGCGGCCCGCTAGCCGCGCGCCTGGCCGGCGCTCTTGCCTTTGCCACTAGCATTAGCCACTGCCCCCGCTAACCGCGCGCGCGCCTTACCGGCTCCGCGCTGTTATTCCTCTCGCTCTTTCGGTCGCTAACTTCGCTCTATAACCGTGTTTAAGCCTGTAATTATCTCTCGTGTGTTCGCGCTCTAGTTTTAGCTATTTTCGCTCGGTAATTGTGCCCGTGTGTCGCTGTTTCTCAAAGTAGCTCGGGCTAATTTCGCGCCTTCATTCCTATTGTTTCTCTATACATTTACGCTAGCATTAGCAGTCGCTGTTAGTTAAATACATGTTTATTAAAAGTCAAGTCAATTTTATTCTCTTTTTAAGAGCCAGTTTGGCCTTGTTAAAGTAAATATAGAGCCTCTGCCAACCACAATAATGAGTTATTACAGCTAGATAAGCTACAGTTTAAGGTTTCTCTAAGTAATCATGTTTTTATACACTTTGTTCAAGTTTTATACTTTGGTCAATTCTATACACTCTATGCAGATACAAATATTAGAAACTCTGCTTAAAATGAGATTTAAAAGCTCTAAGATGTAGTTAGTGTGCTCAGTAAAAGTTAAAGGTGTTTTTGGTAATGTAGTGTGTTAATATGAAAGAAGTTTGAGTATTGGTATATGTATGCATATGTAAATGTATTAATATAGAGTAGTATTTTTATATTCATATATATATATATATATATATATTTTTTGTAGAAACAGTATTAAGAGGGTTTGCTGATTAAAAAGTAAAGGTAATATGTACTGTGATATACAGAGTTTTGTTAACTGAAAAAAAGTAAAAAAAGGATTCTCTGTGAATGTATGTAAAATGCAGATAAGATGCAATGTGTATGTGAAACTGCAAAAGAAAGAGAAAAGAGACCAAAGTAAAAGTGGTTTAGTTTGTGTTTGTTGTTAAATAAAGAGATTAAGCTGAGAACTCACTGGAAACACCGTCTCACTGTGTCTTCTCTGTATCCTGTATTCAGCTGATCTAGGCCCTGCTCACCCGGGGTCGCAAACTGTTATAGCCTAACCCACGCCTGGGGAGTGTAACAGTTAGTGTTTTTACATGGTACTTACAGTAGGATGTTCTACAGAGGGTTATTTGTTGAACTACACGGTAAGAACTGAGTAAAACCAGAGAAATAAGCTCTGCTTTCTTTTACAGTCCTTTTACTCCTTTATTAAGCAGAAAGTTCTGTTAGTTACACAGTGTTTTACATGGTACTTACAGTAGGATGTTCTACAGAGGGTTATTTGTTGAACTACACGGTAAGAACTGAGTAAAACCAGAGAAATAAGCTCTGCTTTCTTTTACAGTCCTTTTACTCATTTATTAAGCAGAAAGTTCTGTTAGTTACACAGTGTTTTATATGGTACTTACAGAAGGATGTTCTACAGAGGGTTATTTGTTGAACTACATGGTAAGAACTCAGTAAAGAGAAATAAGCTATTTCTTCTCTGTTATCAGGTATTGACCTTTTATTTTCAAATCAAATAAATAGAGACTGATTAAAATGAACAGTATTGGTACTTATCATCATGTTACTGGGGTTAGTACCTCACACTTACCTGGTTATTACCTAGAACCTGCGAGATATTTCAGTGTAAGGAAACTGTATTGGTACTTATCATCATGTTACTGGGGTTAGTACCTCACACTTACCTGGTTATTACCTAGAACCTGCGAGATATTTCAGTGTAAGGAAACTGTATTGGTACTTATCATCATGTTACTGGGGTTAGTACCTCACACTTACCTGGTTATTACCTAGAACCTGCGAGATATTTCAGTGTAAGGAAACTGTATTGGTACTTATCATGTTACTGGAGTTAGTACCTCACACTTACCTGGTTATTACCTAGAACCTGCGAGATATTTCAGTGTAAGGAAACTGTATTGGTACTTATCATCATGTTACTGGGGTTAGTACCTCACACTTACCTGGTTATTACCTAGAACCTGCGAGATATTTCAGTGTAAGGAAACTGTATTGGTACTTATCATCATGTTACTGGGGTTAGTACCTCACACTTACCTGGTTATTACCTAGAACCTGCGAGATATTTCAGTGTAAGGAAACTGTATTGGTACTTATCATCATGTTACTGGGGTTAGTACCTCACACTTACCTGGTTATTACCTAGAACCTGTGAGACATTTCAGTGTAATTAAATTGAACTGTCCTTGTTCTTACCATCTTGTTAACCAACATAATTACCTAGTACTTTAGAGTTTGTACCACCCATGTACCTGTTTATTACCTAGTTCCATTTCAGTGTAATTAGGCAAGACTGTCCTGGTGCTTACCATCTTGTTACCCAAAATAATTACTTAGTACTTCCGAGTTTGTACCTCACTATTACCTGGTTAATACCTAGATATTTCAGTGTAATTAGGCAAGACTTTCCTGGTACTTACCATCTCGTTACCCAAAATAATTACTTAGTACTTCCGAGTTTGTACCTCACTATTACCTGGTTAATACCTAGATATTTCAGTGTAATTAGGCAAGACTTTCCTGGTACTTACCATCTCGTTACCAAAAATAATTACTTAATACTTCCGAGTTTGTACCTCACTATTACCTGGTTAATACCTAGAACTTAGGGTACTGTAAAAGAAAGCGTTACCAAAATATCATTATTAAGTGCTCTCTTATTTTTTTTTTTTCCAGAGCTGCATATTGTTTCCTGCCAGGGGATCCAGAACCAAGGGACAAAATCTGAGACAGGTGTGCAAAAAACACAACCTTGAAGAAATAAACTTTTATTCAGTGTTTTACTCACAAAAACAAACCTGTCAGTCAAAAAACACATCAAAAAAGAACCGGGAAAGTGAAGGAAGAGAAGTTCTGTGAAAGAGAGTCTAGGATGAGTGGTTGGGAGACCATGAGGCAGGGTCTGTGGGTTCCCCAGGGCTTAGTACAGCTCTGTAGATACCGTCTCAGAAATGCTATAGCTACAGAGACTCCCAAACATGTGAGAAAAAAGAACAGCAGAGAAACTCAAGAAACTCAATACTGTTAGACAAGAGGAGCGTCAGATTTAAAGTCACTCAACAAACTATACCAGAACTGGTGTATTTGTAGTCATGCTGCTGCAGTCATTAACTAATTGCATGTGGCATCATCTGGCATTGCCAGCCATGGGTGTTTCCATAGCGCCTCCCATTAGACACACAGTTTTTATGGCTGTATATAACATAGATAAGGGGTGGTCATGTTTTTCAGAAATTAGCACAGTGACAGACCAATTGAATGCCTTGTATGTACAGTGCTTTTGTCTCAGCCGTTTGTTGGTAGATTAAAGACTTGGCTTTGGGTTCTTTAGGTCAGCAGTGATTTTTGGGTTTGAAACTCTTCCCTCGATTTCCTTTTTTGCCCAAACTCTTGTTCTTAGTACACAGACATTAACTAAGGTGAGTAAGACCTGCAGTTCTTTAAATGTTGTTCTTGGTTTTTTTCTGACCTCCTGGATGAGTTGTTCATGCCCTTTTGGAGTAATTTTGGTTAGTCGGTCACTCGTGGGAAGATCCACCAGTGTTGCGTGTTTTCTCCATTGGTGAATAATAGCTCTCACTGTGGTTCTCTGGAGTCTTAAAGCTTTAGAAATGACTTTGTATCCTTTTCCAGACTAATAGGCAAGTCAGTGACTTTGTTTTCTCATCTGTTTTTGAATTTACATAATTATTTTTCAATTATGTTTTCAGTTTTACTTCTACTCCTTTCATTTTCACACAATGATCTGAACCTTCTACATCCTCTCATTTAAAAAAACAGCCTTGTTACTCCTATTTCATTTCAGCTTCTTTTCATTCCGTCTTCTCAACGTTCGATAAAACCCCTATCCAGATCAATCTCTCCATCCGGATAGAGTGAATCTGATTGTGATTGGATGTAGAGAAGTATAAAAATATACCATTCCCACTCCCTATTGGTTTATACTGTGATCCATCACACCTGCACACATCCCACCCCCTCTCCCCTCCCCTCCCCACACTCCAACAAAAACATAGCAGACGTATGTAGCCTAGTATGAATCCATGTACACAAAAAATACAATGTTTTTTTTCCCCTTACATTACTTTTACTTTTATACGTTAAGTAGTTTTGAAAGCAGTACTTTTACACTTTTACTAAGTTAAAAAACTTTTACATACTTATTTTAAACCCTACTATCTATACATCTACCTTCTACTAATGACTGTGAATACTTTTGACACCTTTGCAGATCAATTAACAAGCCCGCCCTGAGTTAAAAAGTGATGTTACAGAGGATTCTTCAGGAAAAGTGTTGGCAACCACAATCCACTACAAGCTACACTGCACTAAAGGACTTTTTCATCTCACAGGTATCCCATCCATGTGAACAGAGTGGAAAAAAACAGACACACCTCAAACCAGACCTGGAAATCTTCCCACTCTACACAGAGATGAGAGCTGAGACTATGCAGATAATGCAGAAAGTTTGACTCGACCTGTCTTCTGGTATGGGAATACATCCAGAGCTTATATGGATGAATGAAATGACTGTGTCTTAAAGCTGCTAGCAGCTGTCAATCAAACTGATTCTCCACTCGGTGTAGAAATGATCAGAGCTGATTCAGGACGTGACTGAGAAGATGGAAAAGCTGGTTCTTAAGGGCTGTATTAGTGGAAAGTGGGATAAAAGGAATGTGTCAAGTTAACCCTCCGGCGGAGTTGGGCATCAATGTATTATGATATGAATTCAAAACCGATGGGGAAGTTTCGAAAAAAAGAAGTCAAAATTTAAATTGTGCAAAGACTCTAGAAGGTTTAGACTTCATTTAGGATGCTATCACACCTGAAAGTCCGGACCGTGGTCCGAACCAAGGTTCATGTGTTGCTACATTGTATATATTTGGTCCGCTTATTTTTGTTTTCACACTGCAGTTTAGGGAGCGCACCAAAGACCTTTGTGTAATACTCCTACATCCTTTCATCATCACTTACATATCGATGCGTTTTCCTTAACTTGACGCTGATTGGTTTTAGAAGGACATGCGTCTGACGTTGGTGTGTTGACAATTCAGCGGGTGGTTCATTCGGTGGGAAGCCTTTCCAGGATCAGGATAAAATGAATAAACAGATTAATTTCATATCCATAGTAGTGCTGCTGCTATTGTGGTTTTTATACCAGCAGCAGCAGCAACTTCAGGCACAGTACTCTAGATTAGTTCAACATGGCCAAACGAACGTGCTCGTCCTGAAGCAGCTGTATCCACGGCTCATTTTTCCTGCTTTTCCGGTTATTTTGAGAGGGTACTGACTGCAGCTCCGCCCATGTTGTTAGCGCCATGCCGTCCAGCCCCGCCCACTTTGTCAGCATCATGTCTTAGCTCCGCCTCTGAACGGAAGTAAACAATGTACAGGGCAGTTAGCAGACTTTAAATATAATGTGCCACGTCGTCCGGCTTAAATACTGTGTATAAACTACAAGCTTGCGAGACTGACGAGGCGTGGCGTGGACAAAGTGGGCGGGACTGGACGAGCTAAACATCCAACTCCCCCTTCCCGCAGGCTGCAGTCAGTAGTAGTTGATTATTTTTCCTCTTCTGCTGCCGTTGTTGAGGAACGCCTGCTCAGCTTCCTGTAATTGGTCTGAAAGTTTGAACCATCCAGAAAAGCGCTTTCACACTGCAGGCGAAGCGGACCATGGTTCAGAAGATCCGGATCTTGGTCGGACAAAAATCTGGTCCTTTGTTCCGGACCGTGGTTCGCGGCCCCTTTCACACCTGCTACTTTGGTTCGGACCAAACTGAAAAGTCTGAAAGTCCGGACCAAGCGAGGCAGGTGTGAATGCACCCTTAGACTTCCACCTCAGATATCCTCCAAGATGTGTCTCAAAATCACACTTTGGAAGCTCATGACTCAACTCAGTCTCAGTATCCAAAAATGTGGAAATGGACTAAAACCCAAGAGACCCAGAGACTCATTTCAGACTCTTATACCAGGTATTTAAAATTTGATTTGGACAGACATAAGAGACACACACACCTTAGAAAGTTTAGACTTGACCCAACTCAGACTCAAACCAGAAACTTGACCTGGACTTCCACTGCATAATTGAAACTCAATTCAAATTCAAAACATAAGATTTGACTCTTTTCCACCAAAAAAGTGCTGGTGTTGGAGCCGGAGCTGGTTCCTACGAACCTGCAAACCTTTGAAGAACCGGCCTGTGTTTCCACTGCTTTAAGGAGTCACTTACTACGTATGTAAATGTGGGCGTAAACAGAAGTCGGGGGGCGATTAAAAAAAAACAGCATAGCGGGACCCGTGCTCCTATTAAAACTTGTGCTGCTGTCCTTAGTTGGCCACTGTTGATTCATTTTCATTCATTTAGCTGCTTCTGCTGCTCTAAGCTTCGAATGGAGGTGAGGTTTGTAAGTAACTTTGCCCCGGAGACACTTCAACGCTCCGCCCTTTGGCTGCTCACGTCACAGGTTCGCTGGTTCCAGAACAGCAAGATTGTGGGTTCAGAACGGAACCGGCTTTTCTGGCCGAAAACATGTGATTTTGCGCTGGAAACGCAAAGAACCATTCGGGAACCTGGCACCAGCACCGGCACCATGCCCGTGGAAAAGCGCCTTATAATTCACACAATAAAGTCCTAAGACTTGACTTATGTCTTAAACCACAAACAACCAGGACTTGAATTGAATCAACTGGAAATAGACAAGGTCAAAATTCATGTTTTTGTTTCGATTTTTTTCTTGCATTCAGTCTTATAATGGCAGCAGCAGCATCTCACCTAATGTTAGTTCCAGTAAACTCAACAAAACAAAGCACTTGACCTTCTCTTGCCTTTGTCTCGCTGTAATAATGGACAGTCAAGAAGCTGTTCAGAGTGAGTAATCCCGGCTACCTCGGCTTTTACTGCTGCTCGCCTGAGTCTGTAATAGCTCTTTGTGTCCCTACGTAATTCACTACACAGGTCATGAAAAGTTTTGTTTGTGATGTGATGTGATGGTGATTATTTCAGAAACTGGGGCATCATTCCAAATTGGTCTCTCCTTCTTGCCTTCTGATGAGTTCAGCAGTGCTAAATTAGCACAGCAGCAGACTCTGCTGAGCTCAGTTGCTCCAACACATCGCCATTACGTTACATTACTCAGACATCAAGATCTCCTGGGATTTTCTTCTCTTAAAAAAGTTTTATTTAAAGGTAGTAGTGTAGAACTCCTATAGAAGGAGTTCTTAACCTTCTTTACTGTGCAACCAAAACCCAACTCACCCACCTTTACAAAGAATGACTGGCAGAAGTGCTTTCTGAAAGTAAGAACATATAGTAATTACATAAATTTACGTTTTATCTGGTGTGAAATGGACTTAGGGTCTAGTAAAGCATAATAATAAGTACAAACTTTTGCAGAATATCCCACCACCATTCACTCGCAGCATTCCAAAATACAGCTCTTTCAACCGATACTTCTAAAAGGCTTACAATGATGGCAATAGGGGCATTTCCCATGCAAAGAAATCACTATATTTACACCATTAACAAGCTTAAAGTACCTCCACATTTCGTGTGTAAAATTCTGAAGGCTCTGACATTTGAAGCTGAAATATGGAAAAGATTTCTATACACTTTAAAAAGTGATTGAGTCAAAGTGATTATCGGCCAGAATAACTCAATACAATGAGTTCAGAGAACTTCAACCTGAAAACTTCTTGTTGGGAAAATGAAAAAAAATGTGATTTGAACCAACTTTAATTTCACTACCTGTGTCAATGCTCTTTCTACAGTGTTGGTTCATACCGCTTTCCTATAGGCTTCTAGCACCATTTATTTGCATATTGGGTGTGGCCTCTCCCTTACTTACCATCTTTGTGTTGTCTGTTGCCCATGGGCAACACTATGCCCCTATCAGTAGCATTATAAGCCTGTTGAGAACATCGGCTAAAAGCATTGGATATCAGTATGTAGGGGCTGATCCGAGGTGGGTATGTTTGCATTACATTACATTACATTACATTTGGATTAATTCAAAGCAACTTACAAATAATGATGTACATTTAGCAATAGAGGACATTAAAGTTCAAAGGGAAATAGTGGGATTTATTGGGGAGGAAAGGAGGGGAAGGAGGAAATGAGGTAAAACTTTGGCTTAAGTTTGTACTCGTTTTCATGTTTCACTCCCCAAGTCCATTTCACACCGGAACTTTAGCTTTTTCATTCCTGCACCCAAATCTACATTCTAAAAAGCAAACTTGCACCATGAGCAGAAACTGAGATAATGTCATTTTAAGGTGTTTTTTTTTTTTTGTAATACTGCAGTACTGAATGGTTCTGTAACCGTAGATATGTTTAGCTAACTAAGTGTTTAGCCTCAGTATTTACGATCTCTCAGCCCTACAATAGAAAAGCGTCTTGGGTGTGACATAATTTTAGACACTTTTTTGATAGAGCACTTGTGCTTTTCTCAAATCTTGGTCTCTAGTACTTTATACATGTCTGAGTTGAGACTGTAAACCCATACGTTGTTTAAACTCAAATGATTTAAGTCTGTTTTACATAAAATTGGAGATTTCTAAACAATATTCAACTATTTGGAGTTAGTTGCACATTTGTTAGCACATATACTGAACTATTCAAACTGAGATCTTTGAGTTGAACCAACTTATAATATCTGAGTTTAGTCTGTTTCCATTAGCAGCTTCTTTTCCATTGTTCCATTGGCTTCTGTCACAATCTATTTGCATACTGGGTGTGTCCAACAGTTTCTGACTAACACTCACCATCAGTGTGTAGTGATTCCCCCTGAGCTACCTTACAAATAAATCAACTTCCCTTTGGTTGTAATAACTTGATGTTTTAATTTATGCTAACTCAAGTTTTTATTCCCCATTATTTAGCTTTTTTAAGGCAATTGGTTTCCTCAATTTTTTTAAGTTACAGTATAACAAAAATAAAAAAGTTAAATCAACTTCCCGTTCAGTTGTAAAAACTTGATGTTTGAAGTTATGCTAACTCAAGTTTTCATTCCCCATTACTTAACACTGTGTAACTTTGGTGGAGCCGGGGACATAAGGAACTAACAAAAGTCCTTCATTGCTACCAGGATTGCTGTCCCAAATGTATTCTATCTCCTTGATATCTCCCTGTCAGTCTTGGGGCCAGGTGTTTCTTCATCTGCTTCTTTTTTACTCTCCTTGGGGAAAGTGCATGTGAGGGCCTGTCTGCTGTTGCTAGACGTTGGTTTGCACAGTGAGAGTTTGATCCATCGCCATCTCTTGATTTCATATCTCAGCATGTAGCTGCCTGCTGAGTTATACTGTATTAAACATTGAGACGATACTCTACCAGCTCACTCCACTTGTAGACATTGGTTTAAACCACTGGTTTGAAGTTGCTGATATTTCACACATACAAAGTTCAAGTTTTCAGAATTGTGTGCATAGTTCTATTTTTTGTGTTGCATGCAATGGAGGAAATTTGTAAGCTGCCAATGACTGGAGTGGTGTTGTCTTTAGCAACAATGTCAGTTTCTATTTAGGATCCAATGACTGCCAAGTTTGGGCATGGTTATGGTCATGAGGTCATGCAGTTAGCACTTCAATCCTGCTTCTGATGTGGGATAAAATGCTTTCCCAACTGCTGGTGTGGTGATCTGTTGGTCACCCATAGTAGTGATCTGAGGGACAATAACAACTATGTGTTAACTCCCATGACAGGGCTTTCAACTGGCATTTTCGGCAGGCTAATGCTGATCCTCACACCACAAAGGGATCATCTCAAGAATTGCCACATTGCCACTCCTTCTTTGCCTGCACATTTGGCAGGCTTATTGTAACACTTTAGGCCATGTCTGTCTTCTGTTTCTCCCTTATTTGGTCTCTTGTACTCCTGCCCCTCTGTTTTCCTGTCAAGTGTTCCCAGCCATGTGCTTGTGTTGTTGTTTTTGTACCTGTCTCCACCCTAGCTCCGCCCCAGCCCTGCCCTAGCTATTAGTGTTCTCACCTGTGTCTTGTCTATAACCCCGCCCCCTCGTCATCCTAGCCCAGGTGTTTCTCACTCTCCACTTGTATTTAAGCCCCTCTGTTTGAATGTTCAGTGTCGAGTCTTTTGTATCTTTTGTATCTTTTGTATCCTTGCTGTCCGTATGTATCCTAGTCTTAGTTTAGTAGTCTGTGTTTCTTAGTCTTTGTTCTTGTTTTATATTCTCCTTGCCTTGTCTTTTTGTAAGTTTTTTTGCATTACCCGCGTTTTGTTTATTGATTTATTTTATCTTGTTTGTTTAAATAAAATATATTGCACTTACGTCCATCCCTCCCTCCTTCGTAACACTTATTGATATTTAAGCATTTGAAGTTTCATTCCATTCCAACACTTATTTCTAAGTGCATATTTCAGACTATAAGGCGCACTGTATTAGCTGTATATCATATGGCGCATTAAGGGACACTAGTAAGGATGCCTACATTGAAGTGAGTAAGGGTGTCGCCATGTTTTCCTTCTAATGGGGAAGAGCTGGGCAATGTGCTTCTGTTTATTTACAGTAAGATTAGCTGTTCAATATTTTGTCTTAGGGGGAGTTTTCAGTGAAGTTTCTCCAGCACTAAGGCTGGGTGTGGCAGCATTAGCATTAGTCACTAACCCCAGCGCCTAGCGTGACGTAAATGCTGGCAGATAGAGCTACACTAAGGAACCCTGAGTGTTCTTGTAAGCCGGGGCGCTATCAGCTAGCGGTTCATCCTATGTAGCTTGTTTTATCACGGCAAACATGCAGACAAGAGTCCAATATACTCAAATCTGAACGGTAAAAGAGATCACGCTGAGATCACGCAAGACATCAAAGAGACAACCATGATAAACATGATCCAAGCCATCTTCCTTAAGTAATGAGATGAGTCCAGCATTCATATGGGATCATTTGGAAAGCCCTGTGATGATCAGAAACAGATTGTCCATAATTGATCTTCCAGGAACACAATACTGAGAATCTGATCCATTTGTGTAATGAATGTCGGTGGAGAGAGAGAGAGAGAGAGAGATAGAAAGAGCAATGCGAAATTAGTTCAATGTCCGATCCAATCACTCCAACAGTCCCAGATAAACATGAGCGCTATGCTAAACCCAAACATGAATAATATGAGCACTGCTTAAATATTTAGAGCAAATACAGCACTGCTCTGCCGTCACACTGGACAAATATTATTCTGACATGTCATTATTGTTTTCCCAATGAGTCACATAATGCGTTTAGTAGGACGTTTTAATCTGAGCTAATGCAATCTGATTTACTGAGCACACAAACACATCATTGTATGCATACTAGTTACATTATATAGCATCACACCATTTATAAATCATTAAACAGTGCATGAGTGCCCGTGATTCACATTTGATGAAAGCAGAGGCTTTCTCCTGGCAGAACCAGTATGAAACAAACTCTAAGAACCAAACCACAAGCCCAACCCACAAACAATGAGTTATAAAGTGATCCAGCACACTATAGTTAATTTTCTGTTCTATTAATTGAGTTACATTAGGACATATTACCCAAACATTCACTATTATGCAGTTTAAACACGTCTACTTGAGTTAGATTTTGTTGCAATACCCAAAATTCACTGTCGTTAATTTCCAGCTCTTTTAATTGAGTTAGACTGTGATCCAGCACACAAGTTTACACTACAGTTCATTTTCTGTTCTATTAATTGAGTTACATTAGGACATATTACCCAAACATTCACTATTATGCAGTTTAAACACGTCTACTTGAGTTAGATTTTGTTGCAATACCCAAAATTCACTGTCGTTAATTTCCAGCTCTTTTAATTGAGTTAGATTGTGATCCAGCACACAAGTTTACACTACAGTTCATTTTCTGTTCTATTAATTGAGTTACATTAGGACATATTACCCAAACATTCACTATTATGCAGTTTAAACACATCTACTTGAGTTAGATTTTGTTGCAAATACCCATAATTTCACTGTTGTAAGTTTCCAGATCTTTTAATTGAGTTAGACTGTGATCCAGCACACAAGCTTACACTACAGTTCATTTTCTGCTCTATTAATTGAGTTACATTACGACATATTACCCAAATGTTTACTATCGTACAGTTTAAACACTACTGATTGAGTTAGATTGTGTTGCAATACGCATCATTTCACTGTAGTTCATTTCCAGCTCTTTTAATTGAGTTAGATTGTGATCCAGCACACAAGTTTACACTACAGTTCATTTTCTGTTCCATTAATTGAGTTACATTATGACATATTAACCAAACATTCACTATTATGCAGTTTAAACACATCTACTTGAGTTAGATTTTGTTGCAAATACCCATAATTTCACTGTTGTAAGTTTCCAGATCTTTTAATTGAGTTAGACTGTGATCCAGCACACAAGCTTACACTACAGTTCATTTTCTGCTCTATTAATTGAGTTACATTACGACATATTACCCAAATGTTTACTATCGTACAGTTTAAACACTACTGATTGAGTTAGATTGTGTTGCAATACGCATCATTTCACTGTAGTTCATTTCCAGCTCTTTTAATTGAGTTAGATTGTGATCCAGCACACAAGTTTACACTACAGTTCATTTTCTGTTCTATTAATTGAGTTACATTATGACATATTAACCAAACATTCATTATTTTACAGTTTAAACACTTCTGATTAAGATACATTTTGTTGCAATACCCAAAATTCACTGTAGTTCATTTCCAGCTCTTTTAATTGAGTTACATTGTGACCCAGCACACAAGCTTACACTATAGTTCTATCACTATAGTTCTATTAATTGAGTTACATTAGAACATATTACCCAAATGTTCACTATCGCTAAGTTTAAACACTTCTGATTGAGTTAGATTTTGTTGCAATACCCATCATTTCACTGTTGTAAGTTTCCAGATCTTTTAATTGAGTTAGACTGTGATCCAGCACAAAAGCCTACACTACAGTTCATTTTCTGCTCTATTACTTAAATACATTATGACATATTACCTAAATGTTTACTATCGTACAGTTTAAACACTACTGATTGAGTTAGATTGTGTTGCAATACGCATCATTTCACTGTTCTTTAATTGAGTTAGATTGTGATCCAGCACACAAGCTTACACTATAGTTAATTTTCTGCTCTATTACTTAAATACATTATGACATATTACCTAAACGTTCACTATCGCACAGTTTAAACACTTCTACTTGAGTTAGTTTGTGTTGCAATACCCATCATTTCACTGTTGTAAGTTTCCAGATCTTTTAATTGAGTTAGACTGTGATCCAGCACACAAGCCTACACTACAGTTAATTTTCTGCTCTATTACTTGAGTTACATTACGACATATTACCCAAATGTTTACTATCGTACAGTTTAAACACTACTGATTGAGTTAGATTGTGTTGCAATACGCATCATTTCACTGTTCTTTAATTGAGTTAGATTGTGATCCAGCACACAAGCTTACAGTATATTTTGTGTCCCTCCTTGAGTGAAAATCACTCCTGTGTCTACTGGCAAGCTTCTACCCCTGGACTCCATTGCCCAGGATGCACCACACACTGGCATCACACACTTACTTAGTTCCTCAAATGGCACATCACATGACACCTCCCAGACCACAATCACCCAAATATTGATGACACCTGTTTCACTCACTATATATACCCCCTTTTACTACACTCCTGGCCGAGTATTTGATCTGGTTCTGTCCGTGAATTGCAAAAGCGCTTCTCTTACCCGTGTTTCTGTTTGTGATTTTGCCTTGCCCTCTGGTACTGACCTGCCATGTTTTCACCCGGACTGTCCCTATATGATGTTGTAAATAAACCAATTGATTTGAAAAAAAAAAAAATGTGTTCGATCTAGTGAGATTATCACCCACCACAGTGACAATAAAGCCTCTTTACTTTATCGGTGCTTGTCTCATGCCTGCTGTACCTTAATATACTGTATAGATAGTATTGTATAGTATATTCTTCGATTATCTCCAAATTGATGTACGACTTAAGACTTTAACTTGAAAAAAGCTGAAACTGGATTGAGAATGTACAGTATATATCAGCTGCAATGTGCTCAAAAGAACAAAAAATACATTAAATAGTTTTTTTTTTTCTTTAATTATAGCTGTTGCACTGAGTAGTTCGGCATATTTTTCATTTTCAATTCATCCTGCTATAGCAACCTAGATCATTTTTCATTCTTTCATATTTAATAAGTGCTGTAAACACTGCCTGTGGATGCCACACATCACTGGGCATGTTTTTGTTTTTGGGCCTGATGTCTCACAGCATGCAGAGAGAGAAAGAAACAGAGGAGGAAAAATGAGGAATGTAAGATTTTTATATAGAGAGAGCTGTGCTGAACTGTTACTTTTAGAGATATGCCTTCAGTTCAGGACATTTTTCGTATTATTTTATAATGTATAGAATGCATATGGAACACTTGCAAACTACAGTAGATTTTTGTGTGCATTTTTCTGCACTCTATACTATCAGTTTATGTCAGTTTATAAGCGCTGGATGTTAATCTACACAGATTTCTCTCCTTAAAAACTGTTTCTTTGGGTGAGCAAAGTGCTTCCATTTATTTACAGTAAGCTTAGATTCCCAAATTTCTCCAACACTAAGGCTGGAGCATTAGCATTAGCTAATGCCACCTGATAGAGCTACACTGAGGAACCCTGAGTGTTCTGTAGTAGCCAGGGTGATATTAGCTAGTGATTCGTCTCACGTAGCATATTTTGACATAGTAAAAATATGCAAGTGCTTTGCGCGATTGGCGGCTAATGCTAACAGTGCTCCAGTCTCAGTGCAGAAGAAATTAACCTGAAACTCTTGTATAACTCTGCCCTTCATCAGAGTGGCTTTACTGCTCCTTAATACCTGACTGGTAGAATTCATACACAAGACGCACTGGTTTATAAAGCACGTTGCCAATTTTTTTAACCCTTGTCTGACTAAAAACACAATTAATTTTGGCTACTCCAACTCAAACTTCATTGGCAAAAAGTAGACAAAATATTTGCAAATTAAGAAAAATATATGTATATTAAGCCAAAAAAATCTGCCAATGGGGTAAGCAAAATTTTCTTAGTAAGATTTCTTACAAAAAGCAATGGCAAACCCTTAAAATGAGTAAAGGAACACCTAAATCAAGCAAAAAAGTCACTGTTTTTGGACACAAGAATTAGAATAACTTGATTGTTGCTTGATTGTGCTTATTTTGAGTTCAAATTACTTAAAATAAGTTACAAATTCTAAGTAAGAATGATTAAGATAATTATCCCTAAAATAAGCAAAATAATTTAACACTTACACACAATGCTTAGTAAGACAAAAAGTCTTATCAGAGAAGAAAATAAGATTTTATGCCTTAAAATTAGAAAATTTCACTTGCTAAGATTTAGTTTTCACACCAGCACTATTTAAGACTAGTTAAAACAGACACTGGTCCACGTGACTCAGTGTACTATGTATATCGTGTATGGCATGCATGGGTCACGCTAGCGTGTGGTGATGTTGCTAAGGGAGGGACGGGTGTAGCATCACCGTGGCAACAGACTCTGACCACATGTCATATAGCCTGACAAATATTCAAGCATAAACTTAAATACATGCTACAAGAGTGCATCAAAAATATGTATATAAATGTATTTCACATTTATATACATATATATATATATATTTATTTTTTTTGATCATTCTATTTATTGGGTTAGCAGGACGGAAAAAGAATACAGGGCAGAGATTGATTACATTACAGTTTTTTTTACAGTTGTTTTCATTAATTACCTAACCCACCTAATCCCCCTTGCCCACCCACCCAGTCACCCACCCGGTTACCCGGTTACGAGGGGAGAAAGGGAAAAAAAAAAGGGGGGGGGGGTTTACTGCATTCCATCTGGGACATCAGACTGCCTAAACTCTGAGAAAAAAGAAAAAAAGGGGGCCCAGGTATGATTGAATTCACGTGTTTTACCTTTAAGAGTGTGTCTAATTTTTCCAAATAGAGAAATAAAGCAACATCATTAAGCCAGCGTTCAAATAAAGGTGGAGAGGAGCTTTTCCACTGCATCGGAATAAGACGTCTAGCTAAAAGAGTACAAAAAGCAAAAACATCAGAATAAACAGCTGGGACAGTAGAGTCTTTAGGTGATATACCAAACATTGCAATCAAGGGACAAGGTTCAATTTTCGATTCTAATATAAAGGAGAAGCAGTTAAATATAGAATGCCAGAAAGACTTTAGAGCAGGGCAGAGCCAAAACATATGAAATAATGTGGCAGGAGCTTGAGAACGGTCACAAAGATTATCTATATTTGGGTTAAGCTTAGAAAGTTTAACTTTTGTCCAATATACTCGATGAACCAGCTTTAACTGAATAAGGTTGTGTCTAGCACAGATTGAAGAAGAATGAATGCGGCGAATTACCCTGTCCCATTCTTCATCCTCAAAAGTTAACTGTAGTTCCTCTTCCCACTGTTGTTTAAGAAGGGATCTATGGGCAGGGGCTAAAGCAAATAACATTTTATATACTTTAGAAATAATGCTTCTAGTATTAGCATCAATTTCCAGGATATCATCAAGGGGTGATTTTGAGGGAGTGTTGGGAAAGTCTGCAAAAGCATTTCTAACATAGTTACGGATTTGTAAGAATCTAAAGAATTGAGATTTGAGAAGAGGAAATTTGGTACAGAGCTGAGTGAAACTGCAAAATGTGCCATCAGAATATAGGTCCTGAATCTTCTTGATACCAGCTTTATGCCAATTAAGAAAGGCTGAATCGATAGTTGAAGGTAGAAATAGAGGATTGGCAGTAACTGGCATATTAGTAGATGGGGACTGAAGACCAAAATGATGCCGAAATTGGCGCCAGATACGTAAAGAAGCATTTAAAATTGGGTTAGTAGTAGGTGTGTTAACACTTGATGCTAGAGGAGCACATAATAAAGCCATGAGGGATATGGGTCTGGCCGCATCAATTTCTACTGCTGTCCATGCAGGCACCCAATCGCTCAACCCATAATGGCCCTCACACCAAAAGAGGATACTACGAATGTTTGCCGCCCAGTAATAAAAAAGAAAATTTGGAGATGCAAGGCCACCTAAATGCTTAGGACTTTGAATGACCACATTACGAATTTTGGGGGGTTTCTTGTTCCAGATAAAATTAACAATACATTGGTCGATAGTTTTAAAGAACGATTTAGGCAAAAATAAAGGGATGGATTGAAAGAGATATATAAGAATTTGGGAAGTACATTCATTTTAACGGAGTTGACCCGTTGCCAATTAAGGACAGGGGAAGAGAAGACCAACGTGATAAGTCATCCTTAATCTGAGACAGTAAAGACAGAAAATTATACTTAAAAAGGTCGGAGTATCTACGGGTCAAAGTAACACCGAGATATTTAAAGCTATGTGAGATAATACGGAAGGGTAAGGCACTCTGAGGCAATTCATCAACTGAAATATTAA
Source organism: Astyanax mexicanus (assembly GCF_023375975.1). NCBI lineage: Eukaryota > Metazoa > Chordata > Actinopteri > Characiformes > Acestrorhamphidae > Astyanax > Astyanax mexicanus. The sequence goes on along the minus strand of NC_064416.1, from coordinate 40,891,423 downwards.
TGGGGAACAATTCGCTTTTAGTAGAATTTAATTTATATCCAGAAAATGAGCTGTAACTATCAATGACGTTGAGAACCTGTGGCAAGGAAACCTCTGGATCCGTTATAAATAGAACCACATCATCCGCATACAGGGAGATTTTATGTTCAAGTCCTCCACGAGTAATCCCTTGAATTCCCGATGCTGAACGAATAGCAATTGCTAAAGGTTCTATTGCGATTGCAAAGATTAGGGGTGAGAGAGGATCCCCCTGACGTGTACCCCTATGAAGAGGGAAGAAACTTGAACACAGCCATTAGTGTGCACTGACGCTAAAGGAGATGTGTATAAGAGTTTAATCCACGATATATATACAGGACCGAAACCAAATTTGTGCAGTGTGTAAAAAATATAATTCCATTCGACACGGTCAAAGGCTTTTTCAGCATCTAACAAAAGTAGTATTTCTGGAGGTGGAGAAGGAGTTGAAGTGTAGAGAATGTTCATGACTCTTCTTATATTAAAGAAAGATAGCCTATGGCTAACAAATCCTGTTTGATCAGTATGTATTATACCTCCTAATACAGTCTCAAGACGTTTGGCTAGCACTTTTGATAAGATTTTAACATCTGCATTTAAGAGACTGATAGGGCGGTATGCGCCGCAATCAAGAGGGTCCTTACCTTTTTTTTAAATCAATGAAATAGTCGCCTGCCGTAGGGTATTAGGCAGTACTCCTTTTTGTAAAGAATCATTAAACATTTCCAACAGTGCAGGGGCGAGTTCCTTAGAAAATTTCTTAAAGAATTCTACAGGGAAGCCATCTGGGCCAGGAGTCTTGCCACTCTGCATAGCCTGAATGGCTGAAATAATTTCTTCCGTGGTTATAGGTAAATCTAATTGAGCTGCATCTGATACACTAATTGTGTTAACTGGGAGATCCTTCAAAAAATCATCCATTTGATTTAAGTTTGACATGGAATCAGATTCATACAATGAGGAATAAAAGTGTTTAAAGCATGCATTAATCTCTAAAGGGCCTGTAGTAAGGGTACCGTCCTGCATACGAATCTGGCGTATAAAAGTTTGGGCAGATTGTTGCTTAAGCTGAGAGGCCAAGATCTTGCTAGGTTTATCGCCATGTTCAAAAAAGGATTGTCGTGATCGTAGAAGCATTTGGTCTGCATGATGAGTGGATAATAAATTAAATTCAGATTGCAGGGTTGTTCTTTTCTTAAGACTAGATCAGGGGAAAGGGCACAGAGTGAATCCAACTGCTGAATGTCATTAGTCAACTTCAGTAATTTTTCTTTCCTCTGTTTATTATGAAATGAAACATGGGAAATAGTGCAGCCTCGAATCACTGCTTTAAAGGTTTCCCAAACAGTAGAAGGGGAGACCTCCTTAGTGTTATTGATGCGAAAAAATACCTGAATATTAGTAGCAAGATGCTGCATAAAATCACTGTCCAAAAGCAGGAGGGAGTTAAACCGCCACAATTTAGTGGTGGAAGGTTTGTCTGGAAAAAGTAATGCCATTAATAAAGTGGCATGATCAGAAATAACAATACTGCTGTAAGAGCAGGATTTTACTCTAGGTAATAGTGCATCATCTATAAAAAAAATAATCAATGCGAGAATAGGACAAGTGAACTGACAAAAAAAAGGAGTGTTGTCTACTGTAAGGATTGAGAAAGCGACAGACATCTGAATGACCATGTGAAACAAGAAAGGACTTTAGTGCTTGTCTAAGATTATTCTGAGAAATTGTTTTTTTGGATGATCTGTCTAGATCAGGGTCCATGGCACAATTAAAATCACCCCCCATAATAAGATAATAAGAATTTAAGTCTGGAAGAAGAGAAATCACTTTTTCAATAAATTTAGAATCATCCCAATTTGGTGCGTAGATATTGACGAAAACCACAGGAGTCTGATAGAGATGGCCTGTAATGATAACATATCTGCCTGCTATGTCTGACTGAATTGAACCAGGTGTGAACTGAACACTTTTGCTTATTAAAACTGCTACTCCACGAGATCTGCACGAATATTTTGAGTGAAAAAGCTGCCCCACCCATCTTTTCTGCATTTTTTTATGTTCAGAGGGACGCAAATGCGTCTCTTGTAGAAATGCAATATGGGTATGCAAATCTTCAAGATGAGAAAGAACCTTGTTCCTTTTACGCAATAAGTTAAACCCTCTAACATTCCAGCTAACGAAATGAATTATACCACCGGCGTTTCCAGCCATATTTTAAATAAAGTGAAAGGAACATATAGAGAAATGATAAGGTGGATACAATCAAAACGGGGGAAAGAAACAAAGAAAAAATAAAGTAACATGGCAAAGGAATAGAAATAAAAAATATTAAACTGAGTGCAAACTAAGAACAAAGTAAACAGGGCGACCTTACGAAGTGACTTGAAACACTTCAATAACCCTAACATTACTCTCCTGAACTATGGAGAGGGAACACCGTGACATATCTTGCACGCATAAGTAAATCTAAACATACACAAAAACACCAACGTGTGTCTTAGAACACAATAAAATGCACGCATTACACACTAAATAAAAATAAACAAACACCCGGTCAAACGACAAATGTTTTTGAGTGGAAAAATTACGCACATTGCATCTGCATCAGAGACTTGCAGAATATATGAAAATAAATGAGTCCACTAGCATTTTAAGTGTAAGAAAGTAAAGTAAAATAAAACAAAAAAGATAGATCACTCTCCGAATGAAATATTAAGACATAACAGTAATGCAGCAGCACGTCTGGTCTTCAACCAACCAAAACGGGCACATGTCACCCCGCTGCTCATTGAGCTCCACTGGCTACCAGTTGATGCTCGCATCAAATTCAAAACTCTTACAATCGCCTACAAGGTGATGACAGAACAGCTCCTTCCTACCTGCACTCGCTCCTGAAGGCTTACGCTACCTCCCGGCCGCTGCGCTCCTCCAATGAACGTCGCCTCGCTTTGCCAAACATTCACACAAAGCAATCCAGACTGTTCTCATACAGAGTTCCCCAATGGTGGAACAAACTACCTTCCACTACCAGATCAGGAGAATCTCTCACTATCTTATCACTATCTCTCACGCACTTACTCTCCTAACACCTCTAACACACTAACTACTTCTAACCCCATTTCCTTCTTCCCCTTCTTCACTTCTCTATCCCTTTATTTCCCTTTGACCTCCTTTAAGCCCTATCTAAAAATGGGTTATCTTAATTCCTATTACTTTGTACTTCATTATTGTAAGTCGCTTTGGACAAAAGCGTCTGCCAAATGTAATGTAATGTAATGTAAAACAGTCAGATCCAAGGTCCAAACGCTGGACTGAGTCCGCTTAAGAAGCAGCAGAGTTACAGTGCTAGCTGCTGAAGCTGCACTTAACTCTGTAAAAGAAAGCAGGCGAGAGTCTCGTACCTTTGAATGAAGATGAAATCAAACCTTCAGTTCCGTGGCAGTGCCAGGTACTGCCCTCTGTGCAGGAAGGATTGTAGCGTTGAGAAACGAAGATGCCTCGGCCGCAGAACCGAATTTGTGCGCGGACCCGTCAAAGGAAAAGATGAGCCGTGCTGGATACTGCATGCGGAACTTCAGACCTGCCTCGTGTAGTTTGAGTTTAACGGATTTAAACTTGTTACGACGATTCCGTAATTCCGCCGAAAGATCCAGGAAAATATGGACTCTGGAGTTCTTGTAGAGCAACTGGCCCTGGTGACGGGAAAAGCGCAGAATCTCCTCTTTAGCCTGGAAGCGGAGAAAACGAACAAGCATTGGCCTGGGTTGAGCACCTGGCTGAGGCTTAGGAATCGGAGCTCGGTGGGCTCGTTCAATCTCAGGTGGAGATGGGAGCTTCGAGGCGCCGAACAGCTCCGTGAAGAAGGACCCCATGAACAGGGTAGGTTGTGAGCCTTCTGCCCCTTCAGGAATGCCGATAATACGGAGATTGTTCCTCCGGGAGCGATTCTCCAGGTCGTCCATTTTCTCTTTAATCCGCCTGTTCTCAGAGTCCAGCGTTTTGCACGTTGTTTCGAGTTCTGCGATTCGCCTGTCCATATCCGTGGCAGCAGTTTCCATGTCTCGGACTTTTAAGTTGAGGGAGTTAATGCTGGTGGTCAGACTTTCGTGTGATGACCGAAGCTCAGCGATAAACTCCGCTCTAAGTGTGGAAATCTCCTCCCGAATGGTGGTTGTTAGCACTTCTTTTAGCAGAGCTGGGGTTAGCTCCCCGCTAGCTGTGGAGCCTGAGCAGGGAGCGCTAGCTCCACCTTGAGCGTTAGTATCTTCCATATCCGACAAATCTGTAACGTTTTGCTTAGCTTTTGGCATTATGGAGACTCCAATAGTGTCTATACATCCAAACTAATAAAAATGCGGTGAAAAAATTAGACAAATGCGCCGAAAGACCGAGTGAAATAAAGAAAAAAGTCACGGAGTGACTCCCGTGCACGTCTTACTCCAATGGCGCCATACCGGAAGTCCTCACATATATATTTTTTAATTCAGAATGGAAGAACCCCAGGTTGGCCACTCCTGGTCTAGAGGATGTTTCTGACTTTATCTACAGTACAGGCCAAAAGTTTGGACACACCTTCTCTTTTTCAATGCGTTTTCTTTATTTTCATGACTATTTACATTGTAGATTCTCACTGAAGGCATCAAAACTATGAATGAACACATGTGGAGTTTTATGTACTTTAACAAAAAAAGGTGAAATATCTGAAAACATGCTTTATATTCTAGTTTCTTTAAATTAGCCACCCTTTGCTCACTCTTGGCATCATTCTCTCTATGAGCTTCAAGAGGTGGCCACCTGAAATGGTTTTCCAACAGTCTTGAAGGAAGGAGTTCCCAGAGGTGTTTATTAGCACTTGTTGCTCCTTTGCCTTCTTCACTCTGCGGTCCAGCTCACCCCAAACCATCTGGATCGGGTTCAGGTCAGGTGACTGTGGAGGACAGGTAATTTTTTGTTAAGTACATAAAACTCCACATGTGTTCATTCATAGTTTTGATGCTTCAGTGAGAATCTACAATGTAAATAGTCAAGAAAATAAAGAAAACGCACTGAAAAAGAGAAGGTGTGTCCAAACGTTACTGTTCTGTTCATTGTGGAGAAGCTATAGGTAGAAGTGTTTTAATGTTTAGAGTTTAAAACCTCCAGCAGCACTGCTGTAGCTGAACCAATCATACAGCACAACACAAACTAATACACTAATACATCACCACCATGCCTGCAATACACTCATTCTGCATTAGATACAGTGTCTCAAGTCATTAACCAGCTTTGAGCTGAAAGCAGTATAAGTGTGTTCTCTGGAACGATGGTGGGGAGTTGGGGATGAGCGTTTTTGTCACTGTATGCAATCAAATCCTCACAGCAATGTTCCAAAATCTAGTAGAACGTCTTCTCTGGGCATTATAGTTTTTTTATCTAACGTTTTATTTTACCTGACATATGCACATATTGTAGTAATATTTATGCAATAACTCCAAGGCTGCATAGTTTCTCTACTGCTTCATGGCATACATGCAGTGTGTGTGTGTGTGTGTGTGTGATTCATAGGCCCTCTAACTGGTGAGGAGAGGTGTCACTTCCGATCAGCGAGGCGACTCTCAGCAGAGAAGGAAAAAGGGAAGTGTGCAGTCACACAGAATAGAGGAAAATCCAAGTGACACACACACACACACACACACACACACACATACACATACACACACACACAGGCAAAACATAACAGCCAGACCAACAACAGAAACAAGAGAAGACAATGATAGTAAGAAGAAAAGAGTGAAAGATAGAGAGAAAAAGATATAAATAGAGAATAGAATCAGAAAGCTTGAGAATAAAAGACCCTTTCCAGAGGAGATTAGTTTCTCGGGGGGTTCTGGGGTAATTTTCTCTTTTATGGGTGGGGGGGAGACATCCCCTGAGAAAATTACAGGATGAATTATCTACTGTTTTTTGCTAAACTCCGTGGCCCTCCGGTAATTTTAGTCCCGTCCAGACGAACATCTCTGAGTTTCGTCTCCTCACGTTTAATAAAATAGCTATTTGTCCACTGCTGCACATCATAATTACACTTTGGGCACTCGTTTCCACAGAGATCCACGTAAACACAACAGCGAGTGGAAATGGAGGGGCTACTGAACTCGATGTCATGTGACCGAGAAAGCTAAAAACTCACTGGTCCTCCTATTTTTAAATTGCAGTCCAAATGCAGTGAGTTTTATCACTGAGTAGAAGTGTGAAATATGGGACTCAAGACAATTCAATAGATCACAATTGGCCATGCTCTCTTTGGGTGGATAAATGGCACAATAGACAAAATTTTGATTACGGATGGTTGTTGGAATGGGGGGAGGGGGGACCTTTAGGGAAACTGTTTGAATAGTGCCATGATACACTGCCTGGCCAAAAAAAAGTTTCTACCTGGATTAAAATAAGTAAATGGTGTGGGGTTTAATGCTGCAGTTGGTCTGCAGGTTTAGGTTCTGCAGCAGTATATGCTGAAAGAATGAGGTCAGCTGACTACCTGAACATACTGAATATAGACCAGGTTTTTCCTGGATCAATGGATTTTTTATTCCCTGATGACACGAGCATATTCCAAGATAACAATGTCAGGATTCATGGAGCTGGAATAGTGAAAGAGTTCAGGGTTCAGGGAGCATGAGATCATCATTTTCACACATGGATTGAGAGAGTTCACCACAGAGTTCAGACCTTAACCTCATTGAGAATCTTTGGGGTGTGCTGGATGGAGAAGACTTTGTGCAGAGGTCAGACTCTACCATCATCAGTGCAAGATCTTTGGATTAAAATAAATCTTGTAAAATTGCAGAAGCTTATTGAAACAATGCCACGGTGAATGCATGATGCAATCATAGCTAAAGACGGTGCAACAAAATATTAGAATTTGTGTTTTTTTTCTTTTAGTGGCGACTTTTTTGTTTGGCCAGGCAGGGTATCTACCCTACACCTTCAAAGCAATATGTGTAAGAGCTCACTCAGAATAGGGGGGTTGAACCAATGTATTCTGACTCACAGCAAAGCCCCCAACCGGGTGAGCTACCTATTAAAAATTGTTAAAAAAAGGGACCCAAGTGCAGAGCAGACAAGACTGAGAGGAGCAGATTGAATCAAACTGAAAATAATTTGGGATAGGGGTTTAAAACCAGGCCAGCTTTTTGCTAGACATGTGCTCTACCACTCATCTAGCAAAGCGGGTGTGATTAAAATTGCCCAGATAGGCTTGAGAAAAGGGGTGGGTCCTGAAAACAGATAGAAACTAAAAGACAAGCCCACACCTAATGTGGGGATTTTGGCAGGAAAAGATAACAAAGAATGCCAGAGAGGAAGCTGGCTTTCCAGAAGAAAGGAAAAATTGACAAACTAAAAAAGTGACTGCTCAAACAAAAATAGGAAACTAAAAATCTAAAAAGATTGACAAGGAAAGAGAGAATAGTAACCCTAACCCTTTCAAAGTAGCCCTGGAGCCAGTACTTATATACAATATTGAATTGAATTTCATAACATGTATAAAACTATAGCCTATACGCTATTACATATAAAGTTGTCATATACAGAAATTTCACAGACACAAGAATGTGAATAATACACTTTTTAATAACTGAAACTATCTCAACTTTCTTAGTTTGCAAGTAGATCTTAAAATTATCGCTAAATTCTGTGTTTTACCTTGTTAGTTAACTTCACTCCACTTCTTTACCACTCTCCCTCGCCCAATCACTCCCTGTTTGATGCTAGCCAGCACAGGCATCACACTGCTCAGATTTAGGGTGTCTTTGTGTGTCTTTTCTATCGTAATGACGGGAAAAGTACAATTTGTGTTGCTCAAAAGGTGCAAATGGCATATACTAATTATTTCAGCTAATTATGGGTGTTTTCCAGGCATAATGTGAAACAAACCAATCAGCATGTCACCCGCTATTTGCACTCTGAGTTTGGTAGATTGCTATTTTAACAGCACAGTGCTTCTGCACACCTCTGTAAAAAAAAATGGCCTGCTCATTCAGGTTCATGCTGTGAAAATGCGCAAGCTGGTCATTTTCGGAAACAAGAATGTTTTTTTATTGTTAATTTTGTTCATTGTTGATGTAAAAGTTGGGTCTTGGTACTGTGGCGCTTTCGTTTGTGGCACAACTGTGTTTTTCATTGCCAAGATAGCAATATGCCAGATATCTACCTGAACACACCTCACTTCCAGACCTCCAGAGGTCCTATTGAGGACTCACACTGTCTTAGCTGTGGTCCAGGCTTTCGACCGTATCTAAAGACATTAAGAGACATATCCTAAGCGATGCCTCAATTCCACATGTCGTTTCTAAGCACAAATGGCCGCTATGAACATGTACTGTATATGCCAGCAATGCTAACTGTCAGAGTTGATGTCTGTCTATCGTTAGCCATGTTAGCTGAACTGTCGCTTTAAAAACCGCAGTGAAAGCGTCCTGCTGGGGTGAAGGTCTACAGGAAAACCTGTCTGTAGCAGCAGGAGCTGCCCACATAGCCTCCACTGCATATTAATTTCTATTAGCATATCAATTTACATATATTTATTAGCTGTATATCCTGATAAGGACAGTCAGACCTGAGCTAGCGATAGCCTGCAGGAGAGTAGCAGAGTTCCATGTCTGTCAGACCAAATCAGATGATTTAGCGTCTTAATTAAGGAGCTGGAGGCCTGCAGGTCACATTACAACTTCAAAATGTCGGTCTAGGATTACAGACACCGAGCTGGCTTTTACTCACAGAGAAAATGGCTTAAGCTAGAGTGTGTGTGTGTGTTTGTGTGTGTCTGTGTGTGTGTTTTCGCTGCTGTGCTGTTGTTTATGACCTTGTTTATGAGTGTCCCTTATAAGGCAGCTAGACTTAAGAGAACTAAAGGGCCTCAGAAACAGTTCTACACTCCTATGCTCAGGACTCATAAGGCAGACTCATAATTAAGTCAAACAGTGAGGAAACGCACAGAACCGGGGGTGTAAATCAACAGCAGTTATTTTATTGAGCTTCTTTGGCAGCATTTATTTCATTTGGGTGTGCTGAAAAAGTTACAGAGAACAGCCAGCTCTCCCAACATTCTTCCAGAGAGGCTTTAAAGCTCCTTAAAATCTCTTCTCTTTGCTCAGGCATAATCACAATTAGGAACATTATAACTTCTGTACGGCTTTGAAGCGATTCTGGTCCACCATACAGCGTCTCGGGGGGGAAGCAGTACCTTACCAACACTAATTTAAAGTGGGCGTGGTGTGCTGTTGACCTTAAATCCGGACGGTGAGGCCGGTGGGCGCAATACTTGGAAGACCTTCTCAATCCCACCAGCATGCCAGGGGACCTCGGGGCAGGTTCTCCAATCTCTGGTGTTGAGTTCAACATTGCATCGGGGGCAGTTCCTCTGGATTGGTAGACTGGGGTGGTGCCCCCCCTATTCAAAAAGGGGGACCGGAGAGTGTGTTTCAACTACAGGGGAATCACTTTTAAGCCCAGTGTTTATTTTGACAACAAATTTTGATTTAGTCATAGTCTTGTGACGAAAATGGCTTTTAGTTTTAGTGATAATGTAGTCATCTGAAATGTTTTCAGTTTTAGTCTAGTTTTAGTCGACTAAATATCATAAGAATATAGTCGACTAAAACTAAAAGTCAATTTAGTCTACTAAAATGTAAAGGGTGTAAATGTAACTATACAGTAATTATATAGTATATATATATATATATATATATATATATATATATATATATATATATATATATATATATATATATATTATATAGTATATAGTACAGTTAATACTATATTAACTGTACTATATTTTTACCGGATCTCTTCCTAACTGGTCCCTACCTTCCCACAGTGAAGTTTATTATCCACATGCAAGTGTTTTGTCCCTGACAAAGTGGTATCATTTTATTTGGATGGTCCATTAGAGATTAGAGAGTCTCATAGATGCTCAACTAACATTCAACTGCTTGTCTATTAAATGCAGCTGAGCTTTAATATGAAAGTAAATGATTCTGTATTGAATGTAACACTACATCTTACTCTAACCCAAACTCTAATATTAATATTTTAAGGCTAGTTTTAGGGTTAGATTTAAGATTTAGTTTAAGGTCTGGGTTAGGGTTAGGTTTTAGGGTTGGTTAATGGCTTAGGGTTAGATTTAAGGTTTAGGTTAATATTATTGTTCAGCACCTCCAGCAACTCCTTCCTTCAAGATGCTGAGAAAACTATTCCAGTTGATTCCCCCTTATGAAGACACTGAGATTAAAATACCAAGAGTGTGCAGATCTGTCCTCAAAGATAAATGTGCTACTTAGAGGAATCTAAAGTATAAAACAGATTTGGGTTTGTTTATAAAATAATTCTGCATGTGTTTCTGTACAGCGTTAATATAATCTTCAATATTAAATTTACAATGTAAAAACTCCTAAAAGAAAGGAAACACACTGAATATGAAGAGTTGTGTCCAAATGTTTGACTGGTACTGTAGATGAAAATGTAAGGAATGAGAGAAAAAGAGTTATGAAGGTGAAGACTGCAGAGGGCAGGGTGAGGGCTGTAATGTGGCGGTGTTCTGAAATCCCAGGGAAGTTGTAGATTTGGAAACGTAGTTGTGAAGAAAGTCACTGCAGACCGGAGAGAAATCAATCCGAGAAACAATGCAGCCGATAACTCTGCTGACGTTCCTCTGCAGAACTAAACGAATAACTCAATATCACTCCTCAGCACTGAGCTCTCAGAGGAGAGGGACCTGCGGAGGGGCGAGAGACACTGAAAGAGCTGGAGAGAAAGAGAGAGAGAGAGAGAGAGAAAGAGAGAGACAGAGAGAGAGAGTGGGACAGAGAGAGTGAGAGACAGAGAGAGAGAGAGAGAGATAGAGATAGAGAGAGAGAGTGAGAGACAGAGAGACAGAGAGAGATAGAGAGAGAGAGAGAGAGAGAGAGAGTGAGTGGGACAGAGAGAGTGAGACTTTTTTGACTTTTAACGACACTTTATTATAACCAAATTGTGTTATAAAATCTTAAAAGTCAGTTTTAGGCCATCTCGGCCGTTAAAATAATCATTTTAAAAACAGAGGATCACAACAGCATATGGGTAAATAAATAAATAAATAAATATATAAATAAATAACCGTAAATCATTCCTCGCAGTTTAAAACTGAGGTGCAAAGCAGAGCTCATCATCTAACACTGAGCACACAGCCTCACCACAACACCACACTGCCGTAAAAGTTATAAGATCCGACATACATTTGTAATAATTAAAATCAATTAAAACCCTGGATCTGACAAGTCTAGAGAGGATTGTTACTGCGTCGGTGTCAGCTGCTTGAGCCACTTTGTTCCTGCGACTTATGTAGACCGCCAACTCAGCCTGACCAAGGATAAAATTGATCAGCTGACACCTGAATCTCTCTCTCCGCACATATTTAAAACTCAGGATAAAAATCTGAGGTGTAAAAACCACATTAAGAGCCATAAAAACAGAGTGTAAAACCTTAAAAAGGGGACGTAGCCTAAAACAGTGCATAAAAGCGTGAAACACCGTTTCCCTCTGAGAACAGAAGGGACAACCTTGAGTGACATCAGGATTTAAAATGGAAATAAAAGAATTCACAGAGACAATACCGTGTAAAATCCTCCACTGCAGGTCAGCCACTCTCTTAGTTAACGGTGGTTTATATAGCGCTCTCCATTCTGGGTGAACCTCATCATTTAGACCCAGAACATCACGCCATGGTGTGTCTGCTCTGGTCTCCAGTCTCTTTCTGTTAAAAACTTTGGTAACACTTCCTATGAAGCCTGTATTCATAATGCATTATGAGTGTATTTATAATGCGTTATATGACATACATAATGCCTTATAATGACTGTAATAAGCTTGTATAATAACTCATAAGCGCTTACAATGACATTCATAACACATTATAAGCTACAAGTATAAGGATTTATAAAGCCAGGGTTTATAATGCCTTATAATGTCTGTTCATAAGAACGTTGAACATACTGATGTTGTAATGCACTATAACACATATATGGTATATTCTAGTATTACAAGTTATAATGCATTATAATGTGCATCTTTAATTTTTTAACTAAAGTACATAACACATTATAAAGCATTATATACAGTCATTACAGGCTTTAAGTGAAGTGAGTTTTTTATATGCCTTTTACATGTAAATTTTACTATGCCTTAATGTAATGCCTCATAGAGCATTATAAGTGCTCTTTACTGGCTTTAAGTGAAGTGTGTTTTGGTAATGCTGTTATACTAAAGGAATATTCGCTTGAATACAAAAAAAACCCTTACAAAGCATTATAAGTGCTTTTTACTGGCTTTAAGTGAAGTGTGTTATGAATGTCATTGTAAGCGCTTATGAGTTATTATACAAGCTTATTACAGTCATTATAAGGCATTATGTATGTCATATAACGCATTATAAATACACTCATAATGCATTATGAATACAGGCTTCATAGGAAGTGTTACCAAAACTTTCATGCAGGTCTTGTACAGTCTTTTACCCGACACCGAGCTGAGGTCCATGTCCGGCTCCTCTGTGTTGTCCAGGAGTGGTCCCTGACAGCCCTGATAGTCCGGAGTGATGATGACCCTGGGAAAGGGGTCATCTCCATCAGGGCTGAGTACTCCTTTGCCAAAGTCTGTCAGCAGAACCCGCTCCTCAGAAGACAGCGCAGACCTCCAACGCTGCAGGATCTGGGCCACGACTCTAAAGGACCTCACCCTCAGACGCACCACCAGGTTCTCCACTCCGTCCAACCCAGGCCCTGCAACCTCCACCAGCCGACGAAGCGTCATGACGTTCGTGGAGACCAGCGTCCTGACCAGAGAGGGGGAGGTCCGGCTCGTCACATCCAGTCGTGACCCATAGACCAGAGGCTCCTCCAGGAGCCAGTACAACGAGGTTTCACCCAGTCTGGACGTGTTAAAAAAGTTCCAAATTTTAAAAAGTCCACAGTAAAACAAAGGTAATCCAGTAAAATCCAGGGCTTTAGTATCCATTAAAAACAGAGTTCTGTCCAATCCCATTCCGCCCACCATTTGTAAAATCCTGCATGCCACTGTTCTCCATACCAAGTCCTTTGGGCCGGTGAGCAGTCTCTGTATGAACTGGAGGCGAAAGGCAGCAGTCCTGCTGGCTAGGTGGACCAGCCCTTGTCCTCCTTCCACCTTGGGCAGGAAGAGAACTGCCTGTGGTAACCAGTGCAGTCGGTCCCAGAAAAAGTCCACCAGTAAAGCCTGAATGCCAGCAAGTAGGTTCGGTGGGGGATCCACACACGCCAGCTTATGCCATAAAAATGAAGCAGCAAGGTTATTCACAATTAAAACCCGACCCCGATAAGACAGCTGAGGGATTATCCAGTTCCACCTATTGAGACGACCCTTCACCTTCTCAATAGTTCCCTCCCAGTTTTGCTTTTCATAATCGCTGTCTCCCAAGTACACTCCCAGATATTTAAAACCACCCGTCCTCCATGACAACCCAGGCAGTGCGGGTCCCCCACCAGGCCATTCGCCCACTAAAACAGCAGTGCTCTTCGTCCAGTTCACTTTAGCAGATGATAAAATCCTAAAATCATTTAAAACATCCACTAAAACATCAATGTCACTCTGTGAGGTTATCAGGACAGTCAGATCATCTGCATAAGCAGAAAGGCGTAGAGGTGTGCTACAGTTCGGGATGATTAATCAGGAGAGCCTCTGCCGCAGCTGGCAGAGCAGAGGCTTGATAGACAGGCTGTATAACATTCCCGAAAGAGCACACCCCTGCCTGATACCTCTATGAACATTAAAAGGAGCGCATAAACCACCGTTTACTTTCAGTACACTTTCTATGTTTCTATGTCCCAAGTCTCCTTTTTTGGGCAGTAAAGACAGTACTGCCCTAGTACAGCTGACAGGCAACCTGCCTCTGTCCAGGGACGACTTAAAAACATCATAAAAATCAGTTCCAATTAAGGACCAAAAAAGCTCCTGCAGTTCAGTATTAGCATCCAAGGCTTCAGAGCGGTCAGCTTCCAATTTGGGTAGTCCCTTCAGTAGCTCCTCTCTGCAGGTAAGGTCACATGGATCAGCGCTGTATAGATCAGTGTAGAAATCTGCAGCCACCCCCCTCATCGCAGCTGGTGTTGTGATAAGAGACCCGTCAGGGCCCCGAAGATACAGCATCTGGTCCTGACGCCTGGCGTTACGCTCCAGATTAAAAAAGAAAGAGGTAGGACCGTCCATGTCTTTAATGTTGGACATGCGAGCTCGTATCAGCGCCCCCTTGGCCTTCTCCTGTAACACAGAGCTCAAAGCCTGCCTCTTTCTCTCCCACACATGTCTCTTACTCAAATCATTACTACCAATAATATCCTTCTCAAGGGCTTCAATCTCTCTCTCAAGACCCTGAACAGTGTCACTAAAAGTGGCTGATGTAAGTGCAGAATACTGCTGGCAGAAAATCTTAATTTGAGTTTTTCCAACTTCCCACCATGAACATAAATTATTAAAATCCCCCTTATGTTGCCTCCACCCTTCCCAAAACACAACAAAGTTTTGACAAAACAGCTCATCCTGGAGCAGCTTCAGATTCAAACGCCAATAACAGCCATATTTTCTAGTCCTGGATAGCATTAGATCTATTGTGATCAACTGATGATCAGAGAAGCCAGAAGGAAAAATACAAGCATTAAGAACCATGTTTTCATCAGTGCCTGAAAAATAAAACCTATCCAGTCTAGCTGCGCTTATCCTCGCATCTACACATTTCACCCATGTGTACTGCTGTACTCCCTCATTCCTATCCCGCCACACATCCACCAGCCCACACTCCCTGAGTAAACCTAAAGTCAGTTCCAAACCTTACTGTGGGTGGGGCTCCTCCCCAGTTCTATCCAAGGTGAAATCAACTGTACAATTCCAATCACCCCCCATAACTATTGTACAGTTACTACTGTGTTGCTGAAGAAAGCTTTTAAGCTTGTGAAACAGTCTTACTCTTTCACTGCCATTATTAGAGGCATACACATTCACAAAAACAAAACTAAATCCTTCTATCTCAGCCTTTACCATTAAAACCCTCCCACGCTCTACTTCCACACAGTGAACATTAGACAGTGTTAAAAATTTAGAAAAACATATAGCAATACCAGCACTTAGATTTGTCCCAAAACTATTATACAAATTCCCCTGCCACCACATTCTCCACTCTGTCTCATCATCTAAATCTCCATGAGTTTCCTGTAAAAACACAACATCTACACGCTTATGCTCAATTAATTCTGCAACAAGAGCTCTCTTATTTACATCTCTACCCCATTAATATTTAGAGATCCCACTCTAAGCCTATTCATGAAGAAAAACAGAAAAGGAGAAAAGAGACAGAGAAAGAGATATACAGATGAAAAAGAAGACACCCTTTGTGACCAATCCATTCAGATAATCATTTAGCAGGTTCTTTTCCCTTTCGCAGTCTTGTCACAAATTTTTTAAGCCTGAACCTTTTTTTTTTTACTCAGTTCAGCAAAGCTCACGGTTGCTTGAATTTTTGCTACAGAAGCCAAGAATTTTTTTACATCTGGGAAATACTCATGGACCTCCACCTGTTTTCCAAAAGTCTCATCCAAAAAAGAGTTAATGTCATTCACTGAGTACAGATCTTCACCAACCTGTGGGGCTATATCAGAGAGATCTGAAAGGAGATCATCCAGTTCACCTGACATATCTGCCAAATCCTCACCTGACGCTATACTACCACCAGCTCCCCCAGAGTCCACACACTGCCACCACTGATCTCCACCCTGCCACCACTGATTAACTGGGACTCATCCACATGCACACCACCACCACTCTGCTCAGTATCCTCTAAACCCACCACACCACTGACCTCAGGCACTTCACCAGCAGAGCTCTCACCTTCTCCACCTGCAGCAGCCTCTACCTCACCTGTAACACCTGCACTAACCTCTCCTTCCTCCAGTCTAGCTTTCTTACCAACAGTCTCACCCTCACCTAAACCATCCACTGAACCAACCTCACCCTCTTCCAGTCTAGCTCTTTTACCCACCATCTCCCCATCACCTGAACCAGACTCTTCCCTGACCATCGCCCTACCAGCTACACCTGCCTGTTCACCACCTGTCCCGCTGTCAATAGGACCAACCTTCTCCTCCACCCTCACACCGCTAGTCCCTGCTGCACCCTGACCCCTCTCCACCCTCACACCACTAGGCCCTGCTGCACCCGCGCTGTGTGGGCACACCAGCCTCTTATGACCGATGTCCCCACACTCGAAACAGCGCATATTTCCAGTACTCGCAAAAAGCATAAAAGATTTCCCTTCATACGTTACTCTGAACGAAACGTCCAGGTTTGGCTCTTTTAGCACCATTAGAACCCGCCGTCTAAAAGACGTCACATGTTTTAGCCCTGGACTTTTACAGTTTAACGGGATTTTCCAAATATCGCTGGCAAGCTTGCCGAAGCGCATGAGCTCCTGCTTAATAAGCTCGTTCGGGATGACCGGCGGCACGTTTGAGATAATAACTTTAGCATTCTCGGTAAACAACGGAGTAACAGCAAAATACTGATCACTTACCGTGATTCCATGTTCAACCAGCGTGTGAACCAGCTCTCTGTCCTTCACAAACACCACCACTACCCTGTACATCCGCGAAGCAGACACTATATTATCGCAGCCCACTTGCTCTCCAATAGCCAGCAGGACGCTCTCCAGAGACACCTCGGCCCCCGCCTCACTCCACACGCCGTGGCGGAGCGTTAGGGGCTGGGCATCCCCCGCCGGGCGGGACGCCATCCCCGCACTCCGCCACCAGGCCCAGTCGATCGGCCCAGAGACGAAGTCCTCCAACAGAAACCGAAACTAAAACTTTTACTTTTCACTTTGCTTTAGAAATAACTCCGAATGGACAAGCAGACTGAAAAAAAAGGGGAAAACACCCAAACAGTCTCACCAGTCCCGCTCCCAACGCACCCTCTACCCACAATCCCACAGCGAGAGAGAGAGAGAGAGTGAGAGAGAGTGGGACAGAGAGAGTGAGAGACAGAGGGATAATGCTGGAATATCTGGAGTTATTACACTGCTCCCATCTTCAACTCGGACAGGAAATCCCACAGCTATCCATCACACTGTCGCACCGAAACACCGGAAACAGAGTTACATAGTGCAGACTTTTATTCTACACTTTACATATGAAGACATTTACTATATGGACAAAAGTATTGGGACACTTGCTTATTATTATTAATAGTTAATGAAGGCTAGTTAAAAGTTTACCCTGCTTTTGTTGGAGTAGCTGTCTCTACTGTTGTTAACCCTACACTGTAAAACCCGATAAGTTGACTAAACTCAAAACTTTTGTTGTAACCGATTAAGTTCATGTAATATCATTTTTAAGTACAATAAACTTAACAAATACATATTGTGGTAGGCCCCTGGGGTTAGGGGCATGACCACTGTGACCTGGAAGCAGGAAGCTCAAAGAGATACACAGACACGGGGATTCAAATCATACCTTTATTGGCTTGAAAATGCCCTCCACCACACCCAGAATAAACTTAAAACATAACTCAGCCCAATGGGGCTCTAGAGTCCGTAGAATTACTTAGTTTTTAAGTGTTCATACGAGCCGCTCAGCCAGCCCCGGTGCCACGAGCCGCCGCTCCACCTGTCCCGGTGCCGAGAGCAGCCGCTCCACCTGTCCCGGTGCCGAGAGCAGCCGCTCCACCTGTCCCGGTGCCGAGACCAGCCGCTCCACCTGTCCCGGTGCCGAGAGCAGCCGCTCCACCTGTCCCAGTGCCCCGAGCAGCCGCTCCACCTGTCCCGGTGCCCCGAGCAGCCGCTCCACCTGTCGCGGTGCTGCCGAGAGCCGCTGCACTTCCCGCCACGCCGCTGCCGAGAGCCGCCACACCTCCCACCACGCCGCTGCCGAGAGCCGCCACGGCGCTACTGAGAGCCGCCGCTGCGCGAGGCTGGGGGACAGAGGCTGGGAGGTGGGCTGCCATCTCCACGGGTCTCTCTCTGGAGGGGAGGGCCCAGGCGAACGAACTGCATCCCCCGCTCTCCTCACCCCGCCTCTCTTCGTTCGCTCCAGTCACCAGGTCATGCCTCACCTTCGACCCTGGTGGCTGGATGCTTAGGGGGAGGGGCGCTGGTGTGGGGCGGTCCCACAACTCCCCCGCCTCGTCACGCCACAGTCCCTCCCCCTAAGCTCCCAGCCTCCGTCCCCCAGCCTTGCGCAGCAGGTGGAGCGGCGGCTCGTGGCACCGGGGCTGGCTGAGCGGCTGCTCGGGGCACCAGGACAGGTGGAGCGGCTGCTCGGGGCACCGGGACAGGTGGAGCGGCTGCTCTCGGCACCTGGACAGGTGGAGCGGCTGCTCTCGGCACCAGGACAGGTGGAGCGGCGGCTCGTGGCACCGGGGCTGGCTGAGCGGCTGCTCGGGGCACCGGGACAGGTGGAGCAGCTGCTCGGGGCACCGGGACAGGTGGAGCGGCTGCTCTCGGCACCTGGACAGGTGGAGCGGCTGCTCTCGGCACCGGGACAGGTGGAGCGGCGGCTCGTGGCACCGGGGCTGGCAGAGCGGCTGCTCCCGGTAGCGCCAGGGCCTGTGGAGCGGCGGCTCTCGGTAGCGCCGGGGCTTGTGGAGCGGCGGCTCTCGGTAGCGCCGGGGCTTGTGGAGCGGCGGCTCTCGGTAGCGCCGGGGCTTGTGGAGCGGTGGCTCTCGGTAGCGCCGGGGCTTGTGGAGCGGCGGCTCTCGGTAGCGCCGGGCCTTGTGGAGCGGCGGCTCTCGGTAGCGCCGGGGCTTGTGGAGCGGCGGCTCTCGGTAGCGCCGGGGCTTGTGGAGCGGCGGCTCTCGGTAGCGCCGGGGCTGGATCGGCCTCGCTCTTGTCAGGGCCGTTCTCCCTCCTCCACGACTCCGACTCGGCCGCCGAAGAGTTTCGCGGGAGAGGCGGGGCAGAGTCAGACTTTAGCCCGAGGCGCAGAACTCGTCCTCCTCCTCCGGGAAGACCCAGCAGCAGAAGTCCGGGCCGGTGTGAGCGCAGTCCGCCTCGCGGTGTCTGGGCTCCGGACACCACTCGCACCAGCCGAGCTCGGGGCGAGGCGTCCACTGCTGCTGCAGCCGCCTCTTGCTGGCGTCCTCCCACCGCTGACGGAGCCACTCTGGCAGGAGAGAGGAGAAGGGGAAATCCCCAGCGTCACCGCTGCAGAGCGGTGGAGAGAAGCTGGGGGCGGGCTCTGGCTCGCGCAGTAGGGCGGCGAAGGGGAATTCCCCGGCGTCACACCAGAGAGGCGGTGAGTAGCCGGGGGCGGGCCTCCCCTTTTTCCTCCCGCGAGGCATTATTATTATTATTTTTTTATTTATTTATTTTTTTTTTAGAAAAAAAAAAGCAAAACGAAACTGAGGTGTGGCTTCGGGCAGCCAAACAAAGGCACGACTTGAGTCCATCACAGCCCCGTGCCGTGCTCCACTCCGCGGCTTCCTTCCAACCAGGTCACTGGACCCCGCCCAAAAGGGGCAGCCCGCATTCTCCACCACTGTGGTAGGCCCCTGGGGTTAGGGGCGTGACCACTGTGACCCGGAAGGAGGAAGCTCACAGAGATACACAGACACGGGGATTAAATGAACTCAAATCATACCTTTATTGGCTTTTAACGCCCTCCACCACACCCAACATAAACTTAAAACATAACTCAGCCCAATGGGGCTCTAGAGTCCGTAGAATTACTTAGTTTTTAAGTGTTCATACGAGTCCGCGCAGCCTCAGCCCCCAGCTCCTCAGTGAGAGTTCTCCCAAATGATGGCGGAGGCTGAGTATATATGCCTGTCTCAACTGGCGGCTCAATCAGCCCTCATGCGGGCCAGCTGAGACAGGCATGGCTTTGCGCTCTGGCGTGGGGCGGACCCACAACTCCCCCGCCTCCTCACGCCACAATATACATATACATTTAAAATTAATATTGTCCTGATCTTGTATTTAGTCTTCTTTCTGGTTTCATTCAACTATTCTTTAATACTGATAGAAAAGTAGATGAAGGAAGAATAAAAAGTAAAAAAGTCACAGAGTCACTGCAGCTCAGTAAATGATGCTCGTTCAACGGCTGCAACACAGAGACCAAGCATTTAATCATAATATGTGATCTACAAGTTTACCTAAGGTAGGCCCGGGTGAATCACTACACACTCTGATGGTGAGTGTTAGTCAGAAACTGTTGGACACACCCAGTATGCAAATAGATTGTGACAGAAGCCAATGAAAAAGAGGCTGCCAATGACAACAGACTAAACTCAGTTATTATAAGTTGGTTCAACTCAAAGATTTCAGTTTAAGTGTTTATGTCCCACAAATGTTCAACTAACTCAAAATAGTTGAGTATTGTTTAGAAATCTCCAATTTTATGTAAAACAGACTTAATTTATTTGAGTTCAAACAACTTCTGGGTTTACAGTGCAGTAAGGAAGTAATTGTACTTCATCACTACATGTCTCTGGCTCTACACCACCCTTATAAACCACTGGCTTGTGGTCTGAAATTGGCCATAGTTATAAATAGAGTAGATAGGGGCTGATCTTGGACAGATGTATTATACTGAATAAATGCATATAGTTGATTTAAGGCAGTACAAATTGGCATTTCCAATAAAGTGGCAAGTTTCACTGAAATGTATTAATTCTGCCTAATATTCAGTGTCTTTAACGGTCAGCAGGATGTCCACCTGAGGATGGGATGACGGGGGGAAATTATTCTGCACTCTTTTCTGTCACGCCCCAAGGACACAGAGCTAATTTAGTACAGTATGCAAATATCAGTAACCCTCTGCAGGATTACTGTACTCCTTAGCTCCCCTACAGCGCATAAATCAGCGGACTGCATGCCAAGCACATCAGCTTAGTGACCACACATATCATTATACTATACAATATTTATATTTATTATTTAAACCCATATAAAACTCATATACCATATTTTCTATCCTTATTTTAAAGTAAAAAAATTAAAAAAGAGGGCAGAAATTAAAGAAGATGATAAATATATGTGAGAAAGCAAAGCTGCAAACCCAACCTGTGTTTTATATACAAAGATAATAACTGAAATATTGCAACAATACGTCTAAATGTTTTCTGTTGTAAAAAAACAACAACATATATATATATAATTAAAAATATATATTGTGATTGTTCATAAAAAAAGGAAAAAGGAGCATTCAAAGATTGTTGTGTTTTAATTAGAACAATTAAATTCTTTTTTAATTAATATTTTTACCAACACTCTATGCTCTCAAACAATGAGGATGTAAAGCCGATCTCAACATGTCTTGAAGATTATCAATAGTTATTGATAAATCCATAAGTGATCACAGCTTTACATGCACTGTATATAGAGTGCACTGTCTCAGCATGATTTATTGTAGTCTTCTCCCATAATCAATAAAATGCACACAAAGCATTTATAAAGCAATCCTCTCCTGAATGCTTTATGTAACAGTGCTCTTAATGTAATTTAATTAGCAATATTTTTACTGTAATTAATCACTGTATAAAGATGCATTGAATTTTCTGAATTATGAGAATAGGTTCACAACTAGTTACACATCGGATTACATTTGTGTAATAACATTTTGGAATTACATTATTATACCTTTATGTAATTACAAATCAAAATATCACAACTTGTTACGTTTATGTAATTGTGTAACAGTAAAAATAAAGGGATTTGCTTTTTGCAGTTCCAACTCTTTTGAAAGGGCTGTACTTTAATGTAATCACATTATATATTATATATCATGTTGTTGTAAATCATCCCTGTTCTATCTGTGGCAATGTTAAAAAAAACAATATATGTGTATTTAGAAGAACAAGATTAACAGTACTTGTCGAACGTTTAAACACTTACTTTTATTGTTTTTTTATTATTAAAACAAATTGCATTGCATTGAAGTCATTCAAACTATGATGAAAAAAAAATGTTAAACAAACCAGGATTTGGTTTATATTTTAGATTTATGTTTTAGAAAAGTAGCACCTCTTGAAAAGATGACAGTTTTGCACATCTTTTTTATGCATTTTTGCATTTTTTCAGCTTTATAAAATAATCAGCTGCATTTGTCAGTCTTGATGCTGTCAGACTGCTCCTGATTTTGAACTTTCCCCCATGGACTTCATTACCCAGCAAGCACTTACACTGTAAGTCTCTCGCTCCACTGATCACGTGATGCTCACCGAGCTACTGATTACCCACACCTGTTCTCCATGTATGTATTCCCCTCACTTCTGTTTGTTTCCTGTCGAGTATTGCACCTAGTTCTCTAGCTCTCATTTAAGGCATTTCCTTGTTTAGCATATCATTACTGATCCTTTTTATTTCTAGCTTCCCATTTGCCTTGCCTCATCTATTTACTATTTTCTATTGCCTAGTTACCAACATTTTTGTATACTCACCTCGCCTTAGCCTTTCCACTGATATTAGTATCACTGAATTTGAGCCTGAACTGCTTGACTTTGCTTTTTGGTGTGTGATTTATGTATGCTGACATTTGTTTTTGACCCTGCCTGTCCCTCACTATTCCATTTTCTCTGTTCCCTTTAATAAATAGTAATAAATACTGTGTTTGGTATCTGCGAGTGTTTGTCTTGTGCCTGGCCTGCGTGACAGGAATGACTTTCAGTTAACAGCTGTGCTGAACTTAATTACTTTAAGATTTTCTTGTCTCTTAAAGTGTTTGAGAGCATCAGTTGTAAAGTAGTGAAGAGGTAGAGGTACAGGTATACAGTGAATAGCTCTATTTAAGTAATGTTCTAATCCGGATTATGGCAAGAACTACTCAACTCAAGTGAAGAAAAAATTCAAGAACTTTAAAAGAATCAAGGACAGTTGCACAGAATAGCATAAACACTATGATGAAACTGGCTCTCATCAGGACCACCCTAAAAACGGAATAGCAAGAGTTCACTGAAGTTTACTATATGATTCCTTATGTTTTCTTTTAATAGGCTGGATGAGTTCATTATTCATTTACGAAATAAAAATATTGAATGAGAAGGTGTGTCCAAATCTTTGATGAGTATTGTATTTTAAGAATGAAATATAAATTTTAAAAAATCCAGAAAGGCCATCCAAGTAGTGAACTCAGGTTTAACTTTTTTACAGATGTAGCATATTGTAATATTCAAAAA
This sequence comes from Astyanax mexicanus, assembly GCF_023375975.1. Classification (NCBI taxonomy): domain Eukaryota; kingdom Metazoa; phylum Chordata; class Actinopteri; order Characiformes; family Acestrorhamphidae; genus Astyanax; species Astyanax mexicanus. Next base: position 40,868,197 of record NC_064416.1, on the reverse strand, counting down.
AACTGAATCTGAATCATGATAAAATATAATTCATTCTCATTTAGCAAATAATTACTACACAGAGCAGGAAAAGAACAATGTTTATCAGAAAACAAATCTGTACTGTACTATACTCTACTATTCTCTAATGTTTTATACCTGCAAGTTCCACAGTCTTAATGTCTTATTTGTGGCTTTTGTAATTATGTTGCAATGGGAATTATTATTATTAGTAGTAGTATTAGCCGCAGAACATTTATTTATCTATCTTACCAAAGTACAGTTTTACATTCAGTAGTTCAGAATGTGAAATTCATATATTATATAGATGTATTAAACACAGAGTGATCTATTGTAAGAGTTTATTTATTTTATTGTTGATGATTATGGATTACAGCCAATTAAAAAAAACAAAATCAGTATCTCAGAAAATTAGAATATTAGATAAAATCATTTAGTACTTTTGGCACGTTTTGCCAAGTCCTGCTGGAAAATGAAGTCCGCATCTCCATAAAAGTTGTCAGCAGAGGGAAAGTGGAAAGTGCTGTAAATTTACTTTAAATTAGAAATCAAAAATGTGAATATTATGTAAGACCAATTGGTACCATTGGCAGTGTGGGCAGTGTGCCAAGTCCTGCTGGAAAAGGAAATCCGCATCTCCATAAAAGATTTTCTTGACTTTGTACTTGATACAACACCAGCAGATGACATGTCTCTCCAAACCATCCCTGATCATCAGTAAATTTTACATTTCATTTGTAAATCAAGGGATCAGAGTCTGGAGGAAGAGTGGAGAGACACACAGTCCAAACTGCTCGAGGTCTAGTGTGAAGTTTCCACCAATCAGTGATGGTTCGGAGAGACATGTCATCTGCTGGTGTTGATCCACTGTGTTTTGTCAAGTCTAAAGTCAGTGCAGTTTTGTTTTCCTGGAAACTCTTTTATGGAGATGTGGATTTCATTTTCCAGCAGGCCTTTGCACACTGCCCACACTGATACCAAAAGTATCAACTGGTCTTATATAAAATTCTAATTTTTATGAAACACTGATTTTTGGGGTTTTCATTGGCTGTAAGCCATAATTATCAACAATACAATAAATAAATGCCTAAAATAGATCACTCTGGTTTTAATACACCTATATAATATAATATAATATAAGAGTTTCACATTTTCAACTGAATTACTGAAATAAAGTAGCTTTTCAATGATATTCGATTTTTTTGAGATGCAGTAAGTGTCAAACAACCTGGGGTGAGTTTCCCAAAAGGTTTTTAGCACTAAAGATGTTTTTAATTCTAAGAGAAAATTTTAAGGAAATTATATCCACTACAAGCTACTTTAATAGAAAAAAAAAACACATGGCCACACCTATATAATAAATATAAGTATAAAACGGGCTGTGGGAACCTCAGGTCAGTTCCAATCAACGCTCCTTCAGTGAAAACTGTGATCAATTAGTTTTAGTTTGAAACCCTGTTTGGCAGCTCTAATTAAAATACTGCACCTTAAACAAAGTCTTACACCTCCAGCGCTGACTCTGGCCAAATACCTGATGCTAATCAATCATGATTAATTGTGGGAAATTAAATGATAAATATGGTTTATATTTTTTAAACATTGGAGACCACAACTAATTAGTCATGTAAATTGAAGTTTGCTCCACTTTTTAATTGTGATAATTTATCTTTATGCCATTATCCAGGCAAACACAGCCACAATCAGGCACTGATAAACTGAACCAGCTGGAGATGATCTAAAATTCTTAACTCTTTGAATGATGAGCTCAAAAGCTAAATACGTTTACAGTCCTGTACTCTAGAACATGGGATATAACTCTACAGTATCAATAAAAAAATAACAAATATATACTAATAAATCTGAGGTTGACAATATAGTATAAACATCCCCATTAAGACATTCATCTATAAACAACCCAAATAACCTCTAAAAAACATTAGAATATGAGATATTAGTCTCTAAATGTCCTTTATAAACATTCCGATACATCAAAATAAAATAGGATTAGTTTATAAACAGCCTCAGCACACAATGTTGTTATTCACTAGAGTAAAAGACATTAGTCTATGAATTACCTTGATAAACGATCATATCCAACAAAGTAGGAGATACTAATCTAGCAATAACCCTAATGAACACACTTGTGCAATAAAATAGGATGTATTATTCACTCATACACTCATATCCTTATCCACTTTAATACAAAACAATAGGAGATCATAATCTAATAATAACCTTCATGAACTCTCATTTGCAATAAAATAAGATGTGTTAATCTATAAAAAAAACCTTGTTCAACACTTTAATACAAAACAATAGGAGATATTAATCTAGTAATAACCTTTATAAACACTCGTATCCACTAGAATAAGAGATATCTATCTAGTAATAACCTTGATAAACACTAATTTCCACAAGAATAGAAGATATTAATCTAGTAATAACCTTGATAAACACTCGTATCTAATAGAATAAGAGATATCTATCTATTAATAACCTTGAGAAACACTTGTATCCACTAGAATAGGAGATATCTATTTAGTAATAACCTTGATAAATTTTAATTTCCACAAGAATAGAAGATATTAATCTAGTAATAACATTGATAAACACTCATTTCCACTAGAATATGAGATATCTATCTAGTAATAACCTTGATAAACACTAATTTCCACAAGAATAGAAGATATTAATCTAGTAATAACCTTTATAAACACTCGTATCCACTAGAATAGGAGATATCTATCTAGTAATAACCTTTATAAACACTTGTATCCACTAGAATATGAGATATCTATCTAGTAATAACCTTGATAAACACTAATTTCCACAAGAATAGAAGATATTAATCTAGTAATAACCTTGATAAACACTCATATCTAATAGAATAAGAGATATCTATCTATTAATAACCTTGAGAAATACTTGTATCCACTAGAATAAGAGATATCTATCTAGTAATAACCTTGATAAACTTTAATTTCCACAAGAATAGAAGATATTAATCTGGTAAAAACCTTGATAAACACTCGTATCTACTAGAATAGGAGATATTAATAACCTTGATAAACTCTCCTTTGCAATTAAATAAGACGTATTAATTGATAAAAAACCTTAATAAACACTTCAATACAAAAGAATAGGAGATTATAATCTAGTAATATCCCTGATAAAGACTTCAATAAATGTGAATATGGTATATTAGTTTATAAATAATAAAAAACTTTTATAAACATTCCAATACTCTAGAATATAAGAAAAAAAAAACTCAATACGCACAGTTCTACAATGAAACAAGAGACATTAGTATTTAATAACCTCTAAAAACACTCCCATAGACCAGAATAGAAGATATTAGTCTATAAACATCCTCGACAAACAGTTCTACATACACAACTACACAAACAACCTTGATGTACACTCCCATACACTAAAATATTAGTGATATATCAGTCTATAAACTACCATTACAAGCACTGGTATAAATATAATTAGAAAATATTTATCTATAAATAAACTCAATTAACACTTTAATGTACTAGAAATCACCTTAGAACAACCTTAATAAACTCTATTGCATTAGAATCAAAGCCAATAATCTATAGGCAACCTCAATAAACACTGTTATAACACTGTTATAACACAAGAGTATTGGATGTTAGTCTATAATCAATATTGATAAACTCTAATATACATTATAATACAAAATATGGTCCTTAAATGATGAATTTCAAACATCGAAACACACTACAGTACAAACTAATCCTAATAAAGCACTTAAACAAACAAGAAGAAAAGGATATTATCCCTAAAACATCCTCAATAAATGACATATTCCCTGTTTATAACTAAGACACCATTGTTTTTCATGCAGATTGGTGACTTTTTAGGTAAGGTGGAGTTATCTGAGGTGCGTGTGTCTGATCTGTGCACCCCCCTGGGGGCCGCTACAGGTGGGCTTGTGTTCGGAGCCCCCAGCTGCTTCACACTTACGTAATGCAGGACCACTTTCAGTCCACCTCTCATTCAGTCACACAGATTTGAACATTCGTTTAGGAGATTCACTCGCTTCAGAGATCAAGATGAAGCACGCTACTGGGGCGCTTTACGCGCAAAAGCCCCTCACAGCTGGGGTCTGATCACACCGGATCTGCTGTGTGTCCTCCATACGAGGAAAGAATTGTTTTGAACCCTCAGTGCAGACCGTGCTCGTGCCATTATGATATACTGACATTAGAGCCATTAGAGCAGGGGTATTTAATAAGAATTAAGAAAATTTCATCAGGCTAAGGTCCGGACCGTGGCAAATGTTACCTTGTGTTATAATTCAGTGTTCTATTCTGTTTCATAAAGAATAGTATATTTCAACAATATTTATTGTTTTAAATAGGCCTGTCACAATAATTACATTATTAACCAACAACCATAAAATAAATGGAAAATCCCTCAATAATTTAACATATCGAGTCTAATAATGTGAATCTGTATGTTCACTTTGTTTCAAAATGCTATATTTATTCTATTTGATTTATATTAGATTTAGGCCTGCCTGTCATAATAATAATTACATGAATGATAAATCATACAATATATGAAGAAATGTCTGCTGAACTTGGCCAAAATATCAGCTTTTTTTTTAAACAGCAGCTTTATTTTATTTAATATTATTACTGTAGCATACTTAATTATGTTGTGGGTAAAACTGATGGGGGAAATTGCCAATGATTTTTGTCCCCTGTGGGCTGCCTTTTTGAGGTAGGGTTGTTTTGGGATTAAAGAGAGAGCGCCTGTGAGCGAGGGAGTTTTTTTTTACTTGTTGAGAAATTCTGATCAGGTGGAGTAAAGTGGAATATTTTGGACTCTTGTCTCGGTTGTTTCTCTTTAATTCCTCCAAGTAACACCGCTTGGTTACATTACTGTAAGTATGTTTTATAAAGGTAATGTTAGTATTTTAATTTCTTATTCTGGTGCGCTGTATTAGCTTTTCTCGCTTTATTCTCCCACTTCTCACCGCCTGCTTCTCCTGTGTGGCTCCGCGCGCTCGCATCTGCACAGATCTGATTGACAGAGGAGAGCGTTTGGTGATCTTAAAGCACACGTGATTGGTCTGTAAGTTGTAAACCATAAAGACAATAAACATTCCGCCGCTTTAAATGAACACGGTCAGAATTAAATCATTCTCAGTAGTTTATCAGTTTAATAGGCGGACCGCGGTCCGGACCCAGATGTTGTCCAATCCGGAACCGGGCCGCGGTCCGCCTATTAGTGTCCCTGCATTAGAGCCTAGATCGGGCCTAAATAATGCAGCCTGACCCGACCCGACCCCCGTGCACCTTCTCCCTGAGCCCGCCACGCCCCATAAACTGTCCTTTTGAGCCCGAGCCCAAATTAAACCCCACATTTTTTGTTTCAATTAGAGCGTTAAAACTGAGCGAAATCTGTTCAAAATGATGTTTATTAACATTGCAACACTGAAGAAGCATAGACCTATTATTTAAGAACAACGTTTATTAAGAACTAATCTCCCTGTCTACTGTAATATAACTAAAAATGTTTAAGAAAATAAAAAGCTTTCAGGACATTTTTTTTTTAAACATATAGCCTATAGCAAAACACAAAAAACAACAATAAAGGCTACACACTGCACAATCATTAAACCCAAACAGACCAAGAACAATAACATCCCTTTCTCACTCTCCCCTTTTCTCACTCTCTTTCTTTCTTTTCCTCTCTCTCTCTCTCTCTCTCTCTACATGTACACTCTTTCACAAAGTTACAATTCATCCATGCATGTAGTTTAGAGGAAACTCAGACCAATTTAATCACATCTTGCATTCACCTGTCTTTCTTTTTCTCTCCTTCTCCCTTTCTCCCTATTTTTGTCTCTCACTCCCATTCTTTCTCTCTATCCATCTCTTTCTCTCTCTTTTGCTCTCTCCCTTTCTCTCTCTTTATCTCTCTTCCTCTCTCTTGCTCTCTCTTTCTCACACTTTCTCTATTTTTCTCCCCTACTCTCCCCTTCTCTCTATCGCTCTCTTTCTTACTCTATCTACCACAGATTACATTTACACTCTTTCTCCTGTCTTTTCTCTTTCTCCCTTTCTCTCTCTCTTTCTTTCCTCTACTCTATCTCTCAGTCCCTCTCTTTCTCTCTTTCTCTCCGTCTGTTTCTGTCTCTTTTTATCTCTCTTTGTCTCTCTCACTCTCTCTTTCTCTCAATCACTCTCTCTTTCTCTAACTTTCTCTCTCTTCTTCCCTCTCTCTTCTATCACAGATTACGTTTACACTCTTTCACACAATCACAATTCATGCAAGGAAACACAAACAGACCAATTTAAACACATCTTGAGTTCTTCTGTCTTTTCCCTCTCTCTCTTTCTTTTACTTTCTCTCTCTCTCTCTCTCACACTTTCTTTTACTTTCTCTCTCTCTCTTTCTCCTTTTCTCTCTTTTTCCTTCACTACTGTTCTTTCTCCCTTCTCTCTCTCTCAGTCTCACATATCAGACACTCCAGTTTAGAAGAAACACAAACAGACCAATTTAATGTTATCTTGCATTTAGAGTGGAAGTAAATGAAATGAGGGAAATTTAGTGAAATATGTGAAACAATAAGAAGAGAATCAGTGCAAATGAATCATTTCTGAAATCACATTCCACACACTCACAGAACACACATCACAGACCTGCCTGAAGCAGTCTGCAGAACATCAGTGCCCTCTACTGGAGGACATAACAGATATAAAGTATTAAATAACACTAATGCTGAATATTTCCTTTTATAAAGTGTTGAGTGCAGCCACCCTTTACACTGATGTTAAAAGCGTTAAAGCTCTCGGCGTTCTCTCCACTCTTCTGCACACCGCTGGAAAGGCTTTCTAATGAGCTCGTGGTTTAAAAGACGAGTGTGTTAGAAGAGGAGGAGAGGATGAAAATGAGCTGAGCTCCACAGAAGCAGCGCTGAGCGGCTGACTGGCAGACGCGCGTCATGCTGGCTGCTTATTGCAGTTCTGTAACTGTGGCAAATGGAGCTCAGTGTTCAGCAGCTGCTGGGGAGGTGCTGCCACACACACACACACACACACACACACACAGCTACAACCAAGAGCTTAATGATGCATTAAAGAGTCCGACAGAGACACAGAGAGAAACGCCTCTCAGTGAGACAGACGAGCTACAGAGAGTAGACTAACTCCTCTATAGTAAAAATATAAAGTACCTGTTTCTAATAAAGTGGCCAGTCCATTACAGAACAAGGTAAGGGGTTCTACTGAAGTAGTCAGGTACTGTGTTTCTAATAAAGTGGCCAGTGCGCTACAGAACAAGGTAGGGGGTCGTACTTAAGTAGTCAGGTACTGTAAGTGTTTCTAATAAAGTGACCAGTGAGTAAAAATGCTTTCCAAAAAAGTAGCTAGTAAGTGAAAAAAAAAAAGGTGTTTCTAATAAAGTGGCCACAGTGAGAGGAAGCACAAGGTACTGTAAGGGTGTTTCTAATAAAGTGGCCACAGTGAGTTACAGAACAAGGTTGGGGTCCTAATGAAGTGGTCAGTCAATGAAAGCATAAGGTACTGTAGGTGTTTCTAATAAAGTGGCCACAGTGAGTAGAAATTCTATATGTTTTTTCCAATAAAGTGACCAGTAAACAGAAGTACAAGTACAAGCACATCATATTAGGGTTTCTAATAAAGTGGCCACAGTCAGAGAAAGCACAAGGTACTGTAGATGTTTCTAATAAAGTGGCCACAGTGAGTGGAAGCACATGGTAATATTAATTGTTTCTAATAAAGTGGCCACAGTGAGGGGAAGTTGTACATTTAATTAACTGTTATTTTAATATCTAACCACCTTCAGACAGTCTGTAATTGTTTTAGTTGAGTTTTTCTTTTACCTTTTTTATTTATTTTGATTGTTTTGTCTTTTTTTTATTTGTCTAATTTTGTGTTTTGCCTTTTAGCCCTTTCATTTTATTTATTGTATTAATTTCTTCCTTTTACTTGTTTTATAACTATTAGCCTTTTACCTTTTTATTTAATTTATTTCTTCCTTTTTTATTTAATATTTTTTATTTAATACATTTTTATTTATTTTAGTTCCCCCATTAACCTTTTAATATTTTTAATAATTTTATAATATATATATATATTTTTTTTTTGCTTTACATTTTAGCCTGTCTGTATATCCTTTTATTTTGAATTATTTTATTTTTTCTTAATTAAATCTTAAATCTTAAAACTTAATTTTCAATCCCTTTAATTTTGTATATACTCAGCTGCATTGAAAACACATTAAGGGGGTTACCCTCAATGTATTTACCAAATAGAAAAATAAAGGTTGATTGATTGATTAAATTCTCAGAAAGTGATATGTGAGATCATATAATCATAACATACTATAATCATTAATTTTCTAATCAATTCTAAATTTATTCAGATTGCTTCATGTCAGTTACATCTACTGAGAACAGAATCTGAAGGTCTGTGGTAAAAGCTGAATTCATTCTGTTGGTAAAATGTGTTTTCTCTTTGCATGACTTGAATTCTGAGCCTTAAAGAAAAAAGAAACACATTTATTTGTTTGCTAAAAAGCGACACAAACAAATAAACACGGCTCTGAGCTGCTATAGCCTCCTCGACTGCCTGACATTTGTTCTGAGTGGCGCTTATGCAAATATATATGCATTTGAGCGCAGCTCAGGGCCTTTCCCCCGCTGTCACTCATATCATCCTAAACAGACATTCAACTATCAGCCTTCCTCTCACACTGAAACTCTACTACAGAATAAATGCAGAATGTGCCTCACAGAGAAAATACATTCCAAGAATGACTTCATTTACATATTCAAATTTGCCCATATATGCCACCATTCCAAACTCCTGTACTGCAGCCTTTTCATTTATAACATGCGTGACATGCTTAGTTATTGGATTTTACACGCAAAAATTTTTACATTATATTCACCTCACAAGACATGCTCATTCTCATGCCTGTACGAGCCACAATGTAAACTGTGTAATGGAAATACATCATAGAAGATATTACCACCCACAGTGGACAGCACAGTGGGTAGCACAGTGGGTGGGAATGACCATTACTGGTGGCATCTGGCTAGAATTGTCCATGTAAACCGACAAGTGACCCTGGCAGCAATCACATCCAAGGGTCGCTGAGTATGATCGGGAGATCACTGGTTCGAATCCCTGTCATGCAGCTTGCCATCAGCTGCTGATACCCAGAGAGAGAAAGGCCAATTGGGTAGATGGTGCTCTTTCCCCTCATCACCCCTAGGGTGATGTGGATCAGCACAAGGCATCTGTGAGCTGATGTATCAGAACCGAGTCGCTGCGCTTTCCTCCGAGTGCACTGTGATGCTACTCGGCAAGTCACATGTATCAGAGGAGGCATGTGCTAGTCTTGACCTTCCTTGTGTTGAGGCATCACTAGTGATGGGGGATATACAGCTGACTAGCAGCTGAATGGATGGGACAATTGGCTCAGCTAAATTGGGAGAAAAATTAGAACAAGTTAGAAATCAAATAAAAAAAGAAGGAATCTCTTCCAAATTCAATGCAGGAATACATATGCATATTATATTAAATATCGAGTTCTGTGGTCCAGTGCAGCCAAATGTTTTTAATATTCACTTAAAGCATATTCACATCTGAAAGTCCAGACCAGCATCAGAGCCGAGGTTCATTTGTTTGTTGCATTGTAAAAATTGTGACGTTCAGAATTGGTTTCACACTTTACTACTATACTACATCCTGTACTCATGACCCAAGTTGGTTGGGTCTCCTTATACTTAGCATTAATTGGTTTGTAGAATCAAGGCCATCACTAGAGAGTTAAATATTCTTTTTCTATAGAATTTTTATCATCATAGAAACACATCTTTTAGTAAGGGTTTCTAATAAAGTGGCCAGTGAGAGAAAGCACAAGGTACTGTATGTGTTTCTGAAACACACTGAAATCAAACTATGGTTCAATTAATCCGGACCAAGAACTCCTTCTTTGGTTGGACCAAATTTTGATCCATTGGTCCAGATCATGGTTGGAGGCACTATTTTGGTATTTTGGTTTGGACCAAACTGTAATGTCTGAACCAAAAAAGAGCATCATAAATTGGCTTTTTCATGAATTTGCTTTCAAGCTGGTAAAACGTAAGAGATGTATCTGAACTGTTTATGAAGTTAGAACAATAACAGAAATGAACCTGCATTAAATTCAACATTGGTTCAGGTTCTGTACCCTCAGAAAGAAACTTATTCAGCTAATTTGAATTAATCTTAGATCACATAAACAGGGGTCACTTCATCCTTCCCACACATTCGTCTAGTGCCTTTGTGGGCTGCTTTCAGTCATGCTTTCTAATTTAGAGTATATTTGCACAAGCATGAATGTTGAAAAAATAAGTGTTGTATTTCCTGAGAAAAGAACAGACAGATCAGTTTTCGAAGGTCAGGAATAAGCTCAACAATTGACAAACATAAATCTCTGAACAGCTAGGGCGTTTAGATCTTAGGGAGAAAACAGAGAGTGAACAAACGATCAGAAACAGAGCATGAAAGAAGCACTTTGATGTAACCAAATTGAAATGAACAAAGACGGTGACTCAAGTGATTCATATTAGATTGGATTCCAATTAGCAGTTTCCCCTGGCTAAGCGCACGCTGCATGCTAATATGTGATGTCAGTGTGTGCAGGCAACAACGTGCATGAAGAAACCCGCAAAGAGCCAATACAATGAATTCATTAAGCATGAAGTATGGGCAGTTTTTATTAGATTATAAAAAAGGTAGGGGATGCTTTATAATGCAGCCTGCGTTTTAAAGGATAAGTACTGTGTACTTACAGAGTAAGGATGGTAAAACACTGTACACTACATAATACAGCCCCCTCCCTGTTGTTTCTGAGCACTTACTGAGTTTTTTTGCTAAATTTCCTTCGGGATCAATAAAGTATCTATCTATCTATCTATCTATCTAAATTGTAGGTTCTCCTTTGCTTTATTTGCACCTATATTTAAGTACCAGTAGGACCCCATAAGTATTTTATATTTACTGATTCATAGAGAACAGTTACACTATAAGTGTTGGCAAAGTACAGGGTACATTTCAGAAAGTTATCTAGTTGTTACACTCTTGTTCCTGGTTGTACCTTTATTTATACGCACAGTTAAGTACAGAAGTGTTTAGTATGTAAGTCTATTTTCAGGCTTTGTTCGAGCGCCATTAAAATAGAGTTGGAGTTTAGGAATATATTAACACTGATGGGCGTGGTGGTCTGAAAAACAGGTCTATTCAGGTACATTTCTGGCATGTTTCTATCTTAGTGGCAGGAAACACAGGTGTGTGACTGACCCAGTTAAACCCTGACAAAAGTCAATAGTCAACCGCACGGCTACAATGGAAGCCCGGATAAGTTGAATTTACTTAAAAACTTAGAGGAAACAGGTTGCCTTAAAAAAAGTTAAGTAATGGGTAATGAAAACTTAAGTTAGCATAACTTAAAACATCAAGTTATTACAACTAAAGGGGAAGTTGATTTAACTTTTTTATTTTTGTTATACTGTAAGACCGGATAAGTTGAGTTTACTTAACTTTTTTAAGGCAGCTGGTTTGCTGAATTTTTTTAAGTAATGGAGAATGAAAACTTAAGTTACATAAATTAAAACATCTAGTTATTACAACTAAAGGGGAAGTTGATTTGTTTGTAAGGTAGCTCAGGGGGGGAATCACTACACACTGATGGTGAGTGTTAGTCAGAAACTGTTGGACACACCCAGTATGCAAATAGATTGTGACAGAAGCCAATGGAAAAGAAGCTGTTAATGTTAATGGCAACAGACTAAACTCAGTTATTATAAGTTGGTTTAACTCAAAGATCTCAGTTTGAATGTATTTGTGCCCACAAATCTTCAACTAACTCAAAATATTTGAGTATTGTTTAGAAATATCCAATTTTATCTTAAACAGACCTAAATCTTTTAAATCTTTTAAGTTCAAACAACGTATGGGTTTACAGCGCAGAACTGGATCACCCATCACCATGAGCACTGTGCTCCCCAAACACAATACCAGATCCCATGCCTTTTTTACAGCAAAAAAACAGCTCGCTTAGATACTTCAGAAATCAATTTTAAAAATAAAATATATATATTTTAAAAAACTGCACAGTAACTACGATTTATTGTTATTGTATATATTTTTTCTGACATTCATAAGGATTAATATATATGTTCAGTTCACAGACTTAATAACTGTAGCTTAATATAGCAGCTATAGGCATTCTGCTGTTTGAGAATTTAACAGCTGCTCATTCTTAATCATTCTCTCTCACATCCTGCAGTTTTGGAAATAAAAAAGAAAAGAAAAAACACTTTGACAGAACATAAATTTGTATTATTTCCCCTCACTATATATTAACTGAAATTTACTTTTATACTTTTTATATTTGGTGCTGCCCGTCAGTTGTATAAAAGACAAAAAATATGAAATACTCAGATCTAAAAAGCTGTATGTTAGCATTTGTTTCTCATCACCAGGTCACATTTACTCAAATATTAAATATTAACTTATTAGTATGACGAAACGCACTGCATTGTTTCTGTCTAAAAAAAAAAAGAGCTACAGATCGGCTACAGATTTAAAGCTCCACAGGGTAGGATTGAGATTTTGTGCTCGTGGGCTCCCCCTACAGTTGTAGAGTGTAATAAGGTTTCAGGCGGATTAGTTTCTCTTACTCGTTTTCTGTCTTTCACAAACATATTCGGTCTCTTTCTAGCTTCTGCCAGAGTGTCTGTATGTTAGTTTGTAAAGAATGAACCAGTAGTCCTTGTAGAACTGTTAGAACTAAAGGTCGGAAAGCAGGTCGCAGTTCTCGCGAGCGTTGGTCGAGACCGCCTCGGAAAACTTACAGAGTCTGGTTTGAGCTCAGAGGAGCTCCGGCACAGACACGAGAGCACCGCTATTCCTCCTATTACACCTCAATGCAGCGCTGCAGTGAGTTTCAAGCTGTAATTTCACTACTTTAAAAAGATCAAAAATCAAGAAAATCCTACCTAGTGCTGCTTTAAAACTCATTTCAGTTAAATAAACTTAAGATGAGCAAGAACCTGTAAAGTTAATCAAATATTGTCAAACATGAAGGGTAGGTTGAGGTTTTGCTGTGAGGTTTTCCATGACTTGAAAGTGAAATTTATGTCAGTGTTGCAAGTCCAGCATTTACTTAAACAATAAACAGAATACAGAATAAAATAACATTACTCTTACCTTAAATGAGCTGCTGGTGTACCTTCACATTGTGAATACACAGGTCATTATCCTTTTTCTGAGATGCACAAAACGCTACACTGTTAAGATACCAACGCGCCAAAGTCAGAAAGCACCTGACTCTTAACCCTTGTGTGGTGTTCGGGTCTGTGGGACCCGTTTTCATTTTTCATCAAATGATATTAAAAAATATATTTTTTCTAACTCAAACTCATTGGCATTGGCAAATTTTTTGTGAAAAACATATATCAAAACACATTTTCGATAAACACACACTGTACATCCCTCCCCCCCTCCCCCCAACCATTTATATTACATACAGCATGTTTGGCCAAGGGCTAATAAACATTGCTTCATTTGTAAATTTGAAACTAAACAAATTTTCTACTCATATCTTGAGTTTAATTCATTTTCTTCACTTTTTGAAAGAAATGTAACCTAAGAAAGGTAAAGGGCAAATATTAACCATGTAAGCTGTTTATATTGCTTGCAATTTAGGTGAAGCAAGCATGTGTAAAGCATTTTAATGTAAAATTGCTTAATTTTGCTGAATTAAATACAAGTAACAAAGTAAACGAGTAACAAAAATATGAACACCACACAAGGGTTAAAGGAAATGACTACTGGCACACTGATTGGTTCATTTTTAATGTTACAGCCAAAACATACCCATGATATTAAAAGAATTAGTGCATGCCTAAATCCAATTGACCAGTGTGCTACAGATCACTAAAATGGGGCCCAAAGTGTTAAAGATAAAAATGTTTTTGCCTCAATGTCTTTAGGAGACTGGTGATAGGGTAGCCTACCTTATCACAACACATTACAAAGCATATATATATATATTTTTTTAACAATATATTTATTGGATTTTACATGAATTTCAAAAATTGACAATCATACATACATGTTTCACCATCAAATAGAAATTAAGTCAGAAAGCATTTCACATAATTCACATTGAAACAGACATAATATGATAGACAGTAAAAAAGTAAAATAAATAAAATTACACACACGCATAAAAAAAAATAATAATAAAAATAATAATAAATAAAATTAAAAAAAAATGCACTCATCATACATCATTTTCATATGTCTCTATATTTAGCTGTCTTAAAAATTCCAATAATGGTCTCCATACTTTTTCAAATTTTCCTTCCCTTCCTCTGGTTATGTAAGTCAGTTTTTCTAGTACAAGACAAGCTGCCATTTCCTTTAACCACACAAGCTGTGAGGGCATATCTGTTTTTCTCCAATATAGAGCCATCATCCTTCTGGCTTGCAGGAGTCCAAAATCAATTAAGGTTGCTTGCTTTTACAAAGCATAATTAATAGCTTAGCTTAGTTTAACATATTGCTATACATTAAAAACACCACCATCACCAAACGCAATACAGGCCAGTGGATACTTTTGATGATAAAGTGTATGTAGAGGGACTACACAAGCTGTGTGTGTGTGCCAAAACAATTTAATTTTTTTGTGCTGTGAATTTATAAATACTGTACATATAATCATTATAGCAGGCTTGCCCCTGGGCTAAAGTGCTGCAGTTTATACTCACATACAGCAGATGGCAGCATTGCCTCACTGTGGCAGTGTATTGAAGGTGTGCTGCTGAAATGTGACAGTGGTGATAATAAAGTGCTTCCTTTGGACACATATCAGAACAGCAGCAGTTTGTCAGTTTGGCATGTAACCAGAGCAAATTTGGTCATGTGATCTAAATTCAATCTATACAGCTCTGTGGAAAAAATAAGAGTCCACTTATTAATCATGATTTTTTTTTTTTTTTTTTTTTTTACGAAATTGAAAACCCCTGGAATTTAGCTGGAAGTTATCCAAAAGCAGTGTGTAAGACTGGTGGAGGAGAACATGATGCCAAGATGCATTAAACTGTGATTAAAAACCACCAGGGTTATTCCACCAAATATTGATTTCTGAACTCTTAAAACTTTATGAATATGAACTTGTTTTCTTTGCATTATTTGAGGTCTGAAAGCTCTGCATCTTTTTTGTTATTTCAGACATTTCTCATTTTCTGCAAGTAAATGCTCTAAATGACAATATTTTTATTTGGAATTTGGGAGAAATGTTGTCTGTAGTTTATAGAATAAAACAACAATGTTCGTTTTACTCAAACATAAAACTATAAATAGTAAAATCAGAGGAACTGATTCAGAATCTGAAGTCCTCTGTTATTTTATTCCAGATCTGTATGTTTGTGAACCTCACCCTTTAAATGAAAGCATTCATCTACTTTGTACGCATCCCCTACCACAGCAACCGATGTAGAGTCTAGTCCATGTAGAGCTGTATTGCCAAAAGATTAGAACTTTCTGGAGCAGATAACAGTGGAGCAGTGGAACTGTGTTCACTGGAATGATGGAGCACCCATCCAATGATTTTGGAATGAGGTGGAATGGTGATGATCACAGCAATGCTACATATTCTATCAAGTAGAATGTCTCCTTTGGACAGTAGAGGCAGTAACTTTAACAAAAGCAGGATAAACTGTTTTTCTTCTGTCAATATAGTATTTGGGATATTTTTCAGTTATAAAATAAATTTGTCAAGATCTGGATTGGGCATTCTTGGATCTCTATGGACTGCTCTCTCTCTCTCTCTCTCTCTCTTTCTCTCTCTCTCTCTCACACACACACACACACACACACACACACACACAAACACACAGAAATACACATTGCCTAAGATTAAATCTGTAGGGCATGGGTTTGCAGTGACCTACCAGTTCACACCTCACAGACCTTCTTTATCTCTTACCCCTGTCCTTTTATCTCAAACACACACCTACCCACACACACACACACACACACGCACACACTGACAAACCAAACAGTCACTGTCTCCAGCCTCTCTGTAGTATATTAACCAGTTCAGTCTGGATCTTAGTCAGCCTCTATCCAAACACATTCCAGCTCACATCAATGGTCCTCATTAAGGTGTGTGTGTGTGTTTCAGATATCAAACAGATTTTTAAAAATAAAGCATATTTTAAATGATGATTTCATTTCAAGTGTATTTGGGTTCTGCAGCAGGACAATGACCCAAAACCAGTGATGTCAGTATGATGTTACTTAGTAACGCGTTACTCTAATCTGACGCTTTTTTTCAGTAACGAGTAATCTAACGCGTTACTATTTCCAATCCAGTAATCAGATTAAAGTTACTTTTTTAAGTCACTGTGCGTTACTCTCTCTCTCTCTCTCCACCTCACACACACACACACACACACACACACACACACCGCTCCCTTACCCATTCCCCCTCCGCTCTTCCCCAATCACACGCGTCTCGCTTTCTCCGCTGTCTCTCTCTCGCGCTCGGCGTGTCTTTAGTTTCCGCCCGTTTTCGTTTTTTGCCAGTTCTCGGGCTCTCTATCTCTTTATAAAGGCGTTTTTTTTGCGGCCGCATCCCAATTCACTAGAGAGGGCAGCGGTCTGCCACAAATTTGATTGGCAGAGGAGAGCGTTTGAAGATTTTTCACCACACGTGATTGGAAGTTCACTGTGGCGCAGAGCTCACATACCGTAAAGACAAGAAAAGTTCCGGTGCTTTAAATGAACACTGTCAGAATTAAATCCTTCTCAGTAGTTGGGTCCGGTATGGGTCCGTATTGGACAACGTCTGGGTCTGGACCCGGACCGCAGTCTGCAAATATGTGATCCCTGGTCTAGACCATATACACGGTTCTGTTTTATAAAACCACTCCTTGCTGCCCTGCAGAGAACAACAGGTTCAATGTTCAGTTTTACAGTGTTAAATATATCAGGTCAAGAAAGACTTTCTTTATTTTATATATTTTTTATAAAAACAAGTATTTATGTTTAGTAAAATCAAGAAAGACCATATTTTATTTTTTATTTAAAAAAATATTTATGTTAAGTTAATTTTTTTATTTTTATAAAAAAACGTATTTTTTTAGGAAATAGTTCAACTTAATAGAGATAAATTGTTGCTGTTAAAAATGCATTTTCCAATAAAGGGAGTATTGGCAAAACTGGTTATAATGTTTATGTTAAGGCGGCGGGAGGTGGTGTCTGCAGCTGCTGAAAGTAACTAATAAAGTAACTTGTAAAGTAACTTAGTTACTTTTAAAATCAAGTAATCCATAAAGTAACTAAGTTACTTTTTAAAGGAGTAATCAATAATCAGTAATCAGATTACTTTTTCAAAGTAACTATACCATCACTGCCCAAAACACACAAACAAGTTAATCTCTGAATGGCTCAAAAAACAAAGTTACGTAAAAGTCTTGAGATGCTGTGGATGATCTTAAACAGAATGTTTATGCTGGAAAATCCTCCAATGTGTCTGAATTAAAAAAATTCTGTAAAAAAGAGTGGAACAAAATTAAATAAAGATTGATTGCAGTTGGTGCTTTTCAAGAATGGCACAACCAATTTATCATGTTTAGGGGGAAACACTTTTTCACACAGCGCTAGACTGGTTTGGATATTTTTTCCCTTTAGGAAATGAAATTATATTGTTTTTTTTTATATTTACTCAGATTATATTTATGTCTGATGTTACTAATTAATGTTTTTATTAACCTTTCAGACTCTGTGTCATTTACAATCGTTACATCACATAGCTTCCTTTTGTGAAATGTTTTGTTGCACAGAACACTAATTGAGACCTGTTGTCCATCAGGAAAGATAATAAACCAGCCAATGAAATAGTAGCTTAGCCCCGCCCACTGCACTGGACAAAAAAAAAAATCAACAACTCAGACTATAGGGCATTTCAGCACTACTGAACAAATAAGGCAAATTAATACAAGCTTATAATTACTAATTATTTATGTAGAACACTTTTTTTTATATTTAGAAATAAAAAATTAGTTACTTAGACATAGACTTATTTTTTAGATAGAATCTATATTAGAATAGTAGTGTTTTATTTAGTTTTCATCACAGAAAGTAAACAGCATTCTTATATATTTCCATCACTGGAACAAGGATTCATCTAAAAAATACTGAAAATACTTTTTTCACAGCATTGTATATAAGTAAAATTTGTTATTTGTTTAATAAGACATTTAGTATTATAAAAAAACAATGCATTTATTCATATATGTATATATATATATATATGTATATACATGTATATACATGTATATATATATATATATATATATATATATAATTTCACACTAGACCTCGAGCAGTTTGGACTGTGTGTCTCCACTCTTCCTCCAGACTCTGATCCCTTAATTTACAAATAAAATGTAAAATGTACTGATGATCAGTGATGGTTTGGAGAGTCATGTCATCTGCTGGTGTTGATCCACTGTGTTTTATTATCAAGTCTAAAGTCAGTGCAGTTTTGTTTTCCCACAAAATCTTACAGCACTTCATGCTTCCCTCTGCTACTGACAACTTTAATGGAGATGTGGATTTCATTTTCCAGCAGGATTTGACACACTGCCCACACTGATACCAAAAATACCAATTGGTCTTATAAAATATTCTAATATTCTGAGACTCTGATCTTTGGTTTTATTGGCTTTGAGCCATAATCAACAACAATAAAAGAAATAAAATAGATCACGCTTTGAGTAAAACAGCTATATAATATATATATATATAGTTTTTATTAGACATTTTGAACTGAATTACTGAAATAAAGTCGCTTTTCAAATATATTCTAATTATTTGAGATGCACTAGTTAGTATGTTGTTATTGTGTGATGATGGCTGAGACACTCAGCAGTCCTGCAGGTGCAGGTATAATGCGAACAGACCACTAGATGTCACCAGAGCTGTATGAATGAATACATTCATCTTAACGGTGGCCATTGTGTCACATGGTTTATCTCTTTTTTACTTCATCCCTAATAAAGAGAGTGTACAGTGAGAGTGTACAGTGATTAAATAAATTAACTCTTGATGAGTTCAGCACAGCTGTTAACTGAAAGCCTGAATTCCAAGTGACTCTACCTCATAAAACTGACTGAGAAAATCCACCCAAGATGTGCAAAACTGTCTCTATCTAAACAAGAGGTTCTACTTTTAGAAGACATATTCTGTTATTTTTAACACTTCACTGCTTAATAAATAATTCCATATGTTTTTCTTTCATAGTTTGGATGATTTTAGTATTAATCTACAATGTAGAACATTTTATATTACGAAAAATAACTAAATGTAAGGTGTGTCCAAAACATTAACCGGTACCGCATATACTAACAGAGTTTTAAAAAGACTGTAATGCATATTGTTTCTACGTATTTTTTTTATATGTATTGGCATGTCAACACTGTTGTATAATTATATTTCCCCAGTCTTTTTTTATTACAGTAGCATTTAATTAAACATTAGTTACCCAAACCCTTTCAGTTTGTTAGCAGAACAAGACATTACCCAGAAGCCGGTTGTGATTATTGCAGTAACTATATTGTTATTTTTGTGATTTATTGCTCTCATCACGGACCTCGCGTGTAAAGCTGGTGTTGTGCCGAATCCAGCACCCCCACCAGGAAAAGCACCCCCTCTCGGGAGCGCTCACCCATGTCTTTTTTGTCTTTAACTTAGAAAATGAAAATACACAAGACACTGTTCTGAGCTACGCTGACTCATGTCTCCTAGCCTCTGCTGAGAGGGGGTGTGTTTCATTGTGGGGGTGTAGATTTCGGCGTGCTTTCAAAATAAACATTTATTTTAAAATAATTTCAGCTTTTTCTGTGCTATAATTTTTTTTGGGCGGGGACAAATCCACCTATTTCTGATATTCCATCCTCCCGGTTCCCACACCAATGGTACTAAGACTTAAGATTCAGTGACTATTCATTAACTACTGTGTTAGTTCTGTAGTTATAAGAGCAAAATTGGTATGTATACACATACAGGGGTTGGACAATGAAACACCTGGTTTTAGAGCACAGTAATTTATTGTGGTGATGGACAGTTCTGGTGGAAACAGGAGAGTTGAGGTGCACATTGAATTCTGCCGTGATTTGATCAGCCGTGGTTTTATGTTTTTTGGATACAATCCGGGTTAGCACCCGAACATCCCTTTCAGACAGCTTCCTCTTACAGCGTCCACAGTTAATCCTGTTGGATGTGGTTGGTCCTTCTTGGTGGTATGCTGACATTACCCTGGATACCGTGGCTCTTGATACATCACAAAGACTTGCTGTCTTGGTCACAGATGCGCCAGCAAGACGTGCACCAACAATTTCACACTCTGCTCTTACTGGTGCAATAATGTGCAATTAATGAAGATTGTCCACCAGGCTGCTCCAATTTAGCAGTGAAAACACCCACACTAAAATGACAGGTGTTTCAGTTTTATTGTCCAACCCCTGTATGTACAAAGTGTCAATGAGCTATAGAACGCATTTTCGGACCCTTAGCTCAACACACAAATCGCACAACTAATCTTCGTTCTCATTGGCTAATGCAAGTTACACTAGCACTGCTGTGTGCTTTCTTTAGCAGTGTTGTACTTGCTTACACACTAAGGCTTATTCCAGCCTGGAGAAAACCCTGTAGCCCCAGCGGTGATTTTTCTGTCTTTCAGCAGCCTGCCGTTAATTAGTGCCATTACACCGGGCGCACGCCACACAGCGCCAGCGCCAACATATGACACGTCCTTCTGATCAATTGTTGCTGGCATGCCGCAGTAATTCTCCATTGTTCTCGGGCCACAGGGGCCACGGCCATCTGTCAGGCCGAAGACTTACCGGCCCCATCGCTCCACGGGGGGAAGCACAAACATCACAATTAAAACCTGATAGTGTGCCAACATGATTCAAAGAGGCTGCGCGTGACCGGAGCAGGTTATGAAGAGTTTAACTTCTTTTACATTCAGAACCATGCAGATAGATAGATAGATAGATAGATAGATAGATAGATAGATAGATAGATAGATAGATAGATAGATAGATAGATAGATAGATAGATAGATAGATAGATAGTTTTCTCAGCATCTTGAAGGAAGGAGTTTCTGGAGGTTCTGAACAATAGTTGCTGTGAAGCTCCAGCTCATCCCAATTAAATCACCTCAAATCACCATCTCAGTTCATCAGCTTTAGATCAGCATCAGCTTTACCTCAACTAAGTATGTAGACAACATGAGAAATATTAAGTGAAATTAATATTGTTATTTGCTAAAGATGCAGTTCAGTCCCTTAAAAAAAAGAATAAAACAGAATGACAGATTTTCTTTAATGGGGTGGAGTTAAGTTAGTCATCCCAATCATTCTTGGACACATTTAAATTGCATGATATTTAAAAAAAAAATACAATGCATTAATTATTTTTGAAAATATTGTATAAAGAAAAAAATATATATCATATAACTACTTCAAAAGGCAAAAGTCCAGCCTCCATATCAAAGAAAACTGTACAAACTATGCAAAAAGTGCTCTAAAGTGAATGTATACATTTCTCTATGTGTGTAACCCTGGCTAGCACCGCTGGAGCAGCATTAGCATTAGCCGCTAAGCGCACTAAGCACTAGCTCTTTTTTGCCGTTGCAAAGTGAGTATATCAGACTGTAGTCTGCAAGTTTACCATATTAAAACAAGCTACGTGGGACAAACCACTGGCTAATATCACCACTTCTTACCAGAACACTCAGAGTTTGCTAATGCTGCTGCACCCAGCCTTAGTGGAAATCTGGAATTTTAAGCTGACTGTAAGTAAACAGAAGCGTTTTCTTGACTGAACTAAACCCTTTTCTGGAGAGAAATCTGTAAAGTTTAACACTCAGCGCTCGTTTGAATTTAAATTTCTAAAAATATATGTTATAGGAATAATAGTTTTGTTTACTTAGCTTAGCTTTACTTAACTTATCATTTTATGATCCGGTGCCCCATATGTATGAAATAGACGTTCATTGATAGCATGAAAAATATGGTAATTGATACTATTAATGATGACAATTTCCATCATCTCATTATGCCCATTTCTATATTTATATTGCGCTCATTTCTATAGCACCACATCACCTATTTTCATGGTTTCATTGCGCACATCTTCTGATTATGTTTGCATCACAACTAAATAAATGGTACCTCAGAACTGGATGTTCTTCCCCTTTATCAGAGTTTAATGAGTTTCTTTTATTCATTTATGAGCTTCTGCATATCATGCTCTGTGAACACTTTTGGTATTCATATTTCATGGTGATATTTTGTTGAATAATTCCTGTATTGATCTCTGACTGTTTGGACCTGCTGTCTGCATTCAGTCTGTTGGAGGTCAGTCCCTGAATATGTGGTTTTATTTTACTAAAGAACCCAGTGTTACAAGAAAACAACAAGAAAAGGTAAAAAGGGGGAAAATTCACTGCTACTCTACACACGTTTACAACAAGCAGCGGCCAGTTATGTACTATTTACAAAGCAGTTATACACTTAAATAACGTGTTTCAAAAGTTTTTATAGTTTTATATCTGAGAAAACTTTCCAAACTAGTCAATCGCTGTAAACTGTTGGCGTGAGGTCAGAAAAGGCTTATTCTGCATTAATTTCTCTCAACAGCCTCTCCTTGTGTAAAGTGCGCTGAATAGTGAATAGTGAACGGATGATGATGATGTAGGTGTTTGGAGCTCTGGAGGTCTGTGGGTTGATTAGGACTGTTCTCTCCATCCTTCTCCTCTGCTTATCTGAGATTTTTCTTGTTCTGTCACTTCGGGTCTTAACTAGAACTGTGTCTGTGGTTCTTACATTTCCTCACTCTGTTCCTCACAGTGGAAACTGCAGCTGAAATCTCTGAGATTTCTTATATCCTTCCTTTAAACCATGATGTTGAACAATCTTTGTTTTCAGGCCATTTGAGAGTTTAAGTGTTTTGAGCCTCCCATGTCGCCACTCTTTAGAGAAGATGAGAAAAGAGGAGAAAAACTTGCAATTGGCTCTTTAACCCTTTCTTTCTCATAGTTGGATTCACCTGGGTTTGTAGGTCAAGGGTCAATGAGCTTACCAAACAGATTGTGTATTTTAATAATTAGTGCTAAATGTATTTAAATCAATAAAAAGACAACGGTGCCCAAATGTATGCACCTACCTGATTGTGTTTAAAGGATTATTGCACATTTCTATAAATCCTCTAAACTTAATTTCACTTCTTAAATATTAAACACTGTGTTAATCTGCTATATGACATATTTAACTGAAATTACTGATCTGAACAACCAATGATTTATAAAAGAAAATCATAAAATCGTTTTCCTACCAAGCATAAGGTATAAGCATGCACTGTCATGTATACATTGTTATGTGCACTAGAGCATACAATATGTCACAGTATCTTCTTTGAATAACTCAAAGTAACTCTTTATAATTCCACAGCCTAAAGAGAATTTAGATTACTGCCATTGCTTACTAGCCACATTAGCCTTGTAGCTTGTAGCAAACTTCGGTACCACTTTAAAATATGGATAAGAATGGTTTATGAAGGAGATTATCAACAGTTATTAATTAGGCTGCAAATACTTTAAAACTCTTTAATAAGCAGTCAATAAATAAATAACAACATAGATAGAAATGACAACAGGAATTCCACACTCATTTCTACTGTCAGACCTCTGATCTTTCTAAATACTGGTCTTACTTTGTGTTTTCACAACCAGCATTAAACTTTGTCGTATTAATATATTTGAAACTATGTTTAACTATTTACTATGAATTAAATGACTGAGCAAACAATGGATCACTGTTGCCTTTTCAATTAATGTGTTGTAACTGCTTATTAATGGTTCTAAGGCATTTACAACCTAATCAATAATAATTAATAATCTAATTTATAAACCATTTACAAACCCTTCATAAGGGTAGTCTTATTTTAAAGTTATACCCACACTTCAAATATCAGACATGTCTTATCTGATCTATTACTCTTAGCTATAAGAGACAGGAGTGTAAATTGTGCTGCTCATATATCTATTCCTTTTACACGACCGTGCAGCTGTAAGTGTGCGGGTGAATTCGAATGCATGTGTGTGTGTGTGTGTGTCTCTGAAGGCTGTGTGTGTGCTACTGTGTGTTCAGAGCAAGCCCTCGGTGCTGGACGCTAATCAATAAACGTGTCAGAGCCCAGTGCAGCTCAAGGTCATTCAGATCCTAAACAAGGCCTTTGGAAGAATATATCTGCCCTCATCCACCATTACTCTTTCCCTCTCTCTCTCTTTTTCGATCTGTCTTTCAGTCTCTTAACTCTCCAGATTTACGAGGAGGATGCAACTTTGCTGTTGCATTTTATTTTTCCCTCTTTTCCCCTCTTTTCTGTTTCTCTAAATCCGACCGTTAAATGATTATCCACTTCTCTTTCAGATGATTCTTTTATATGAATCAGTGGTGCAGTGGTGTCTTCACAGGCTAACATGGTTTTTGTTGCCTGAGCCAGTCTCCTACATCAACAATATTTTTACAAATTTAATCATAGCACCTGTACAATACTTTCTACAATACAGTTTTTGATTGATTCAGCTCCTGATACAGCGCTATGCCCCTATCTCTTGCATTGTAAGCCTGTTGGGAGCAAACAGAGGTGGGCTGTTCAACAAAAGTTTGTGCTCTTTATTATGTTTCTCTAAACCCCAAGTCTGAAACTGAAGAACTGAGCACACACCTGTAAAAAAAAAATTTTTTTTTTTTTGCAGAAAATAATTTTCTGTTTCAGAATAAGTTTTTTTTTCTGTCTTTTATGTAAAAAAAAGAATATACCTAAAGTCAGAGTAAAATATCAATTTCAATGAATCTTCTGTAAAAGCACAGTCAAAATCTTTAAGTATAAATCACAAGAAACCACTTTTTTTAACTCAACTGTAAAAGGGGTAATTTATAGGGTCACTGACGTATAAACACAATCTTTGGTGCCAAATGAAACACAGATATATTCTTAAATTTCACTGTTTAATAGTGAAAGTTTCAGGGCTGCTTTTCGGTGTATGTTCACTGGCAGCCCTGAGCTCTGTGAACTTTTTTGCTGGAGGGAGGGGCTGCAGTGAAATGAATGGGATGCAATGCAGCTCTCTATAGGGCATGACTGTGTTCATTAGATGTTCAGTTTAGAGGGCTCACCGTGATACAATCCGGGTTAGAGACAGACAGGTTCCTCTTACAGCGTCCACAGTTAATCCTGTTGGATGTGGTTGGTCCTTCTTGGTGGTATGCTGACATTACCCTGGATACCGTGGCTCTTGATACATCACAAAGACTTGCTGTCTTGGTCACAGATGCTCCAGCAAGACGTGCACATTTTGTCCTCTTTTGAATTCTAGTATATCACCCATAATGTGATTTCCTTTGTATTTTTGACAATTTAGACAACTGTAACTTCCCCAGTGTTCTGCACTGACTTTAGAACACATACATTAGTGTCAGGGAGACGGGGGAATTTTAAAGCTCTGTTTCACTGCTCTTTAATTCTTCATGGTGACTGCTCAAAATTATTAAAAACACAAAAAAACATAAAACAACAATCTAAAACATCGATTTCACCACAAACTAACACCACAATACCTCCGAATTTTTTTTTTTATTTTAACCTAATTTAAATGAACTCATGCGCACCCCAAAGCATCATGGGAAAACTTTTATGTTACTGTATCACCTGAACACTGTTTGGGTCAGTGGTTGAATTTACTGTGTAGCTTTTAATATATAAAATAGAAACAGAGCCAGTTCCATACAACAACTAAACTTAAGCCCTAGCCGGGCAGGATTATTCTTACATGTGTTTTTATAGTGGATATTTAAATGTGAATGAAAGATTGAATGTAAGAAATGTAAAATTCAATTATATTTATATTAGTGGTGTTAATTAAAACACTAGTATATACTTGTATGTTTGAGGGGGGATAAAGCCAACGTGGAGCGCTGGAATAATATAAGAACGCGTAGTAAATTGGATAAAGGAAACTTTTTTTTTACTTTATTATAAACATCTCTGCTTGTTTGTAAGGATTTCTGAACTAGAGCTTAATTAGCTGAGTATAAAAGAGCGTTTTTTCAACCTGTAGTTGTGAAAGTTTCTATGGTGTGGATCAGTTGATAAGTTTGTTTCTCCCTCTGTTTGGTTTGGTTTCACACAGGTATAAACCTTAACGCACCAAAATACTCACCAATAAACCATGTGAGCACATTCTCTCCTCTGATTGGTCAGAGCTGTTTGGTGCAGGAGCGAGAAAGTAAATATATCAAGAAGATTGATTTTACTCAAAATATGCCTTTAAATAACAAAATCAGAGAAACTGGTTCAGAAACGGATGTGGTTGTAACGCCACAGACGGGAGTCAGACGCTCGCGGTAAAAACAAAACGAGGCTTTATTATTAAGCACGTAAGCAGATAGCGTAGTCAGATAACAGGCGTGGGTCAAAGCCAGGAAAACAACCAACCAAAACATCAGAGCCGAATCACAAACCGAAAACGAAACCATAAACCAGAAGCTGAGTTCAAATAACCAGAAAATCTCAATACAAACAGAACAAAAGGATAAGGTAAACGTAGTCGAAAAGAACAAGTAAGGGTCATACACGGGTAATACAGACAGGAAAATAACGCTCAGTATATCGCTGGTGAACAGGGAAAATACCTCGCAACACGCGAGACAAACAGACAGATATTTATATCTGAAGTAAATTACTAACACCTGAACACAATCTAGAATTCCGGTGACGTAGACCGCACGAATGAGCCGCGGTTGGCTGAGTCCGAACACGTGGTGTTGTCAGGTGCATGCTGGGAGGTGTAGTTCCGGACCGGGGATTGTCCATAGACGGGAACGGCAGAGTCAGAAAAAGGAACTACAGAGTCTGTGGTAGGCGTCACAGTGGTCTCTTAATTCTGTTTTTTTTTTTTTAGAGCTGTAGTGCACATTCTTCCTGTTTAAATACGATACAATAAGATCAATTATAACTTTATTTATCTCGAAGGAAATTTTATTGTTATAGTTAAAGAGTTTGCATAGGTGAAAGATTCCTAATAGATAAAAAAAATACACCTATAAAAAAGAAAAAAAAAAAGACTAACATTTACCACCTTTTAAAACAACACTTTGAAACAATGGTCTGTGATGTTTGTATCTGTTGTGCAGTAGTGCTATTGCACATACTCTAAAAATAAATTAGCACACACTAGTGCTGGGCGGTATACCAGTTCATACGGTATACCGAGTGCCAGTTTAGAACCGGTATGGATTTTTCTCAGAGCCTTAATTTAAAGCCTTCATGTTTTAAATGATATGTACTCCTCACAGTACAGTAAGTTACAGACCAATATAAAAGCCCAGTCATGCAAAAATATATGAATAAATAATAATAATAATAGAAATACCGTGATATACCATGAAACCAGAATCAGCATCTTGAAAAACATGATATATATTTTTGGTCATACCGCCCAGCACTACTGCACACTATAGAAGAAGGTAGAAAAGACAAATTGCACATATATCATTTTCTTAATGCTCCGAATGTAAGCTATTCTTAATACAGAAAGAGGAGGAGTTATACTCCTATATAGATTGATAGTCATTGGTAAAAAAAAAAAAAGAAAATCATGTCTCTCATTGTATGGCCAAAGGCACTTATAGATATGTTTTCAGTGTGGAATAAAGTGGGTAAGAGGAATCATCCAAAATACTGAGCTTCAGTATAAAATCAAAAAAAGAAAATTTTACAATAGACACCAAACATGACTTCTCTGATTGACTGATTGATGTTGGTTCAAGGGAAATTTCAAATGTAAATCATATATTTTTTTAACCCTAAATCCTCTTTTTAGTGGATGTCAGGGCTAAGCTGAGGCAGAAGAGCCTCATGCGCAGTATTTGGATGCTGAAGTGAACAGTTGACAGCCATTTATGGCGCCCATTAAGGGCGACCCTACGCTGCAGTGATAAGGCCTCAGGAGTGTGTTGACACTGCGCTCTTATCTGCAGCCCTCCTGAATGCAGCATGGAAATGGTAATATGATAAGCTCTCGTCCTGTGCTGCTTATTAATCACAGAGGAGAGGCTCGTGTGTGTTTGTGCTGTTTCACAGTCATTTGCTACAATAGTGTGGACTCTGGGCATGTTTGCAGAGATTTGGTATCAGCCAGATACTCAGCGGACCAGCTGTTTGTGTGTTAGCGTGTGTGTGTGTGTGTGTGTGTGTCTTTCAGCCAGGCTGGCGTGCCACCATGTGGTTTGGTGTGTGGTTACACTAAGCTATGTATGTGTGTGTGTGTGTGTGTGTGTGTGTGTGTGTGTGTGTGTGTGTGTTCATGCCATATGCACTCTTATTAAACAGAGAATCATGGCCTACAATGCTGAAAAAGGCCAGGCCAAATCCATACCTAGAGCTCTTTGATCTTTTTTAATCTATGGCTTGATTTGACCCACCATCCATTAAGACCTATGGAAAACAAGGATCTACAGTAGAGCCCTATTTTGGCAATCTATAGACGAGATATGAACCAGTCATTTGGCGCGTTATCTTAGCAGTGCAGCACTTTTAAAGAAAACAGCAAAGTTATTTTATTCTTAATTTTGTATAGATAGATAGATAGATAGATAGATAGATAGATAGATAGATAGATAGATAGATAGATAGATAGATAGATAGATAGATAGATAGATAGATAGATAGATAGATAGATAGATAGATAGATACTTTTTTTATCCCGAAGGAAATTTAGGCAGTATATTGTAAAAGTAGCGGAGAAGCATTGCACTGTTAAAATAACAATCTACCAAAGTCAGAAGAAAGGAAAGGGCAAATAACTGGCTGATTGGTTTATTTTATGTTATACCCAAAAACACACCCATGATTTATTAAGAGAATTAGTACATGCCTTTTGTATGTCCAATCGATAACAAAGACACACTGACAAGCCCTAAATCCATATCAGTGATATACAGGGGTTGGATAGTGAAACTGAAACACCTGTTTTTTTTTTTTTTTTGACCACAATAATTTATTGTGGTGACGGACAGTTCTGGTGGAAACAGGAGAGTTGAGGTGCACATTGAATTCTGCTGTGATTTGATCAGCCGTGGTTTTATGTTTTTTGGATTCAATCCGGGTTAGCGCCTGAACATCCCTTTCAGACAGCTTCCTCTTACAGCGTCCACAGTTAATCCTGTTGGATGTGGTCGGTCCTTCTTGCTGGTATGCTGACATTACCCTGGATACCGTGGCTCTTGATACATCACAAAGACTTGCTGTCTTGGTCACAGATGTTCCAGCAAGACGTGCACCAACAATTTGTCCTCTTTTGAACTCTGGTATGTCACACATAATGTTGTGTGCATTGCAATACTTAGAGCAGAACTGTGCTCTTACCCTGCTAATAGAACCTTCACACTCTTACTGCTCTTACTGGTGCAATGTGCAATTAATGAAGATTGGACAGCAGGCTGCTCCAATTTAGCCATGAAACCTCCCACACTAAAATGACAGGAGTTTCAGTTTCATTGTCCAACCCCTGTAGATCTCTAAAATAGGGCTGAAATTTAGATTGTTATACTTGTTAGGTCCAACTAATCCCAAATAGCTGGGATAAATTATTGATGCCCACCAAGCTAAAGTTCAGGTCTCAAGAGGTTAAAATACTTTTGCTGGAGCCGAATTCTTCTCAAAATCCAATTAAATTTTTTTATTGTGACTACCTCTTACTTAGCATATTATGCTACTCATGTTGCATGTTTGTTACCACTGTATGTTATAACCAAGGCCTTAAGAAAACAATTAAACCATGAATAACTAACTACAGTAATTACCAAAAAAAAAAAAATAATAAAAAAAAAATACATACATAAATGAATAAAACACAAAAAGTTGGATATGGGCTGTTAAAACAGCAAAGCAGCAGCAGCACAATCACAACTGCAGAGTTCTATTGGTTTGAAATGGTGAATCAATGGCCACGCTGGGCAGTGAAGATGATGCCTTTTTACGATGTTTGTGAAATATTTGGGTCAGATAAATGATCACATCCTCTTTGCTTAGGGTAAAGAAAAAGGTCCGGCACATTGATCCTCCTTCTCACTCTCCGTCCACCTACTTAATAACAGCCCGTAACTCAAACAGGAAAGGCACGGCTGAATGTTTGCTCTGGAGAAGAAAAATTGATGGCCATATAGTCATCTGCATGTTTCTTAATCGCTTAAGCAATCATTAATGGCAGGTTTAGACTATTTGCCGGGGGGCTGCTCCTTTATGGACGCAAATATTTTAATCAGATTGATATCAAATAAGAAGCAGTTAAAATCTAACGTTTACAACATCTGGGCCATAAAGCAGCAGAAGCTAATCAATAGCAGAATATGATTTACACTCTGGAGCAGGAAGACGGCCAGCTCGCATTGCAAACAAAGTGTGTGTCAGCGCGCACATGCGTGTGTGTGTGTGTGTGTGTGTGTGTGTGTATGTAATCATGCCTGGAGAAATCTGATTGTATTTATAAACTGAATAAAATATTATTTTAATTAGTTATTTGCTGATTTTTTAAAGTGAATTAAAAAGTGTGTAGCCAACATGTAAACACTGTGAAACATCAGTATTATAACAAACTGCAACTCTGAGTCAGCAGTGAGAAGCTACAGAAGTTCGCATTAGCTTAGTTAGCATGAGAACCTTATGCTAACCACAGAACATGTTTGATTTTGATTTTGTCTAAAAACATTCTTCCGTTTTCTGTGAATCAGTTGAAAGACTTTGGTGTCTTCGTTGAGCCGTATGGATGTCTCCCTTATTGTGACATAACAATAAGGAAACCCGCATAGAACCACTATTTCGTCATTGAGTACTGGTTAAGTACTGAGACTTCATCTGAGGGAGGGATCTGTACCTACTGTCTGTGGCAAATCCGCAGCTGCAGGAGTTTTGTGCTTCTATCATAGTTTTGCTATTTACTACGTTAAGCTAATGCTAACATGTTGTAAACGATTATGGGATGTGACCAGCAACAGTTCATTTGCATAAAAGTGACGGAGTCCTTTTAACGGTTCATTCTAAAAGAGACCGAAGCAAGAAAAATAGATATTTTTATACGAGTGATTTCGTGGAAAGGACTTCATGGACATGTTTTGTATAGTCCATAGACCTTTTCTAACTTGGAAAACATGCAACAAGAGTTATAATAATGTCCTCTTTAAGGAAACTTTGAAAGACTATTCAGGTAAATGAAAATGCATGAAACTTCCACTACTTCCACTCATTTATTTTGCTATCTTAGTCTAGTTAGTTAGTTTTTTTTGCTTCCTATAATGCTTCTCATTTGTCTTTTCAAGAGGCACCAAACCTGAAATTAATCAAATTTATTATCATGTGATTTATTACACAAATCGATAAATGATGAACCAAATTGAATTGAAAATAAAAGTGGTTTACACCAACTAATATTCATATTAATAAATCAATAAACCAGGGGAGAACATTCATTCATGTTACTGGAACTCAATACTGCTACTGGCACTCATTCCTTCTACTGGCACTCACTCTCTGTTACTTTTTCTGTTATGAGTAACAGGAATGAAAGTAACAGGACTGAGTTTTTAGCATAAATAAATAGATAAATAAGATCCAAGAATTAATTTAGGCAACAGGAATGAGGACTAAGATTAATCCTCTAGTCATAATTACAATTAGATCTATAAATATACAGCAAAACAAATGAGGGAACTTCAGAAGAACCAGATGATGATGTCACTTCCTGTTGCAGATGTGACTTCCTGTGTAGAATGTTCCAGATGTTTCAGATAGGATAATGTGTTTTGCGGTAACAGGACTGAGTGAAACCCAGGGACGCAACTAAAATGTGTATTTTAATTTAAATATTAAGGATTTATTATTAAATACTTTTAAAGCATAGATGGGGTTTGGAGTCACACAATAATGCAAAAATATATATATATATACATTTCTGAGGGTTTTTAATAATTATATTTCTTGGTAAAGTTTATAGTTAGAGAGTGGGGACAGGTAACAAATGCTATTTTTTCAGTGTAAGTTTAAGTTTTTATTTTTTATTTTTTTAATTACATATATTACTTTTGCAATTAGTTCAACATACAAGACACTATGCTTAATAATAAAATATATTTTAAAGTGATTTAGTGTGCACATTTATACATGTAAATTACATTATACATGTAAAGAAATATGCCTTCTTTAATACTGTATTTGCTGTTTAAGGCAAAACACGACGATTGACGATGCAAAGGGGCTCTTTCCTAAATCTTGCCTATAGGGCACCATATTGGTCAGGGCCAATACTTTGTTACCTTACTTATGTAGAAATGTTTTGGGGGTTTTTTGGTCACTTTAAGGGGTTGAAATTATTTTATAGACAAATTTTAACTATTTACTTATCAAGTGTACAGTGATTTTCATAGCATATAAGTAAATGTGTTCATATATTAGAGTTAATGGAAGGTGTTATAATGGTGAATCATGGTGAAGTCACTGGTTTGTCTGCGTGTGTGTGGTTGTACTTGAATGTAATAGACAGTGCCTTAGGCATTTACAATAATTTATGTTGGGGTCATTGGTCAACCTGCTGTGGTCACACTGATAAACTCTCACTCGCGCAGCACACACACACACACACACACACACACACACACGCTCCACATTGTATTAGCTGGTCAGCCTGAAAAAAGGCCCGAGGTCAAGGTCAGTGGGGTCAGCTTTGGTCAGTGTTTCGCTCCAGGCCTCCTGCAGACTGTTTCAACTGCCCTGAAAACTGGAGATAGAGAACACCAAACACATAACTACCATAAAAAAACAGTATTCTACCTGTAAAAATGTTTCTTTAGATAAATCAACATAAAATAAGAAAAATAGAATATTTATTCAGATGTTTCAGGTGATTTTACAAAAAACGTCTGTATGCATAACCAGCTTTTAGCTGGAGATTTTAAAGAAACTAATTGATAAAGAATAAGAAACATTTTCTTAAATTGTACAAAAACGACTGTTGTTATGCAGATATATTACTGTGAAATACAGTTTATTACTGCAAAAAAATACACTGCCTGGCCAAAAAAAATAGTCACACACTATTGTATATTTAGCAGTTTAATTGCAGCACGCATTCACTGTGGCATTGTTTCATGAAGCTTCTGCAACGTCACAAGATTTATTACAATCCAGTGTTGCTGCATTCATTTTTTCACCAAGATCTTGCAGCAGCATTGATGATGGTAGAGTCTGACCAACCGCTGCACAAAGCAGCTCTTCTCCATCCAGCACTTTATCCCAAAGATTCTCAATGAGGTTAAGATCTGGACTCTGTGGTGAACTCTCTCTCAATCCATGTGTGAAAATGATGATCTCATGCTCCCTGAATCACTCTTTCACAATTCCAGCACCATGAATCCTGACATTGTTATTTTGGAATATGGCCATGTTCATTAGGGAATAAAAAAATCCATTGATGGAATAACCTGGTCTATATTCAGTATATTCAGGTAGTCAGCTGACCTCATTCTTTCAGCACATACTGCTGCTGAATCTAGACCTGCAGACCAACTGCAGCATCAACCAACCAACACATCATTTACTTACTTACATCCAGGTGCTTACTACTGGTTTTTTGTACAGTGTATCTATGAAAATATGCAGTAAATACGTTTCAAAAAATACCTCCTTGTCTTTTTGCAGGCACAGGAGTTGTATTAGCCTAACCTATACTGATTCAAAATAATATTTTTCTTATTTTGATAAAGTGGTCAAACAACTTCTCATTCAGTATGTTTATTTATTTATTTATTTATTTATTTTTCCTACATTGTAAATGAATACTGAAGTCCTCCAGACTGTGAAGGAACCCATGTGGGATCAAAAACAAACCCAAAATACTCTTTGAAGCATGTAGGTGCTTTTATCTGGAGAGCTGTTAACTGAGGAAACTCTTGCTTTTCTTTTCCTGGGGTGGACCTGATGAGAGCCTGTTTCATCATAACGTTTTTAATGGTCTCTGTGGCTGCACTTAACGATGCTTTCAAAGTTCTTGATATTATTTTTGGAGTGACTGAGCTTCCTTTTTGGCACCACTTTAAAATAAGACTACCCTTATAAAGGGTTTATAAATGTTTTATAAATGAGTGCATTAATTCATATTGATTAGGTTGTAAATGCTTTAAAAAACATTGATAGATAGTGACAACACATCACTTGAAAAGGCAACAGTGATCCATAGCTTGCTTAGTCATTTAACTCAACTTAGTCATTTAATTTCTAGTAAATAGTTGAACATACTTACAAAAATAATAATATGATAGGTTTATGGAAAACACAAAGTAATATCAGCATTAAGAAAGGTTTGACAGTATAAATGAGTGTGGAATCTAATTTGCACATGTTTTTAAAGCATATTGTTGACATTTCTATTTATGTGTTGTTATATATTTATTAACTGCTTATTAGTTTTTTTAACTATTTGCAACCTAACTAATAACCATTAATAAACTCGTTAATAAACCATTCATAAACCATTTGTGAAGGTAGTCTTATTTTAAAGTGGTACCAGTATTTTTTTCTTTACTTAGTTGAGTAGTTTTTGCCATAATATGAATTAGAACATTATTCAAATACAGCTTTTCATTGTCCAGACCTTTCCAGTCCAGACTGAAGTGTAGACGGTGTGTAATCAGGCTGGTATACTGTACCCGCCTCCGTGTTATTCCAGCATCTTATTCAGCCTGTAGGTCCATCACTCTATGTGCCACACCTGAGCAGGTTCTGTGCCATGATGCAACCTGGCAGTGAAATAAGTGTGGTGGAAATACCTGTGACGATTAATAAAGACAAATATTAAGTTCTGAGTCGTGTCAAATGAGTAACAAGATTTATTAATTCAAAATATTGAGAGTACAATCAGTCATGAAAGCATCACGCTCTGAAGGTGCTCTGAGAGACCAACAGTTTCTCAGAGAGTGTTATCCATTTTCACTCTGCCTTATTATGAAAACATAAACCATACTTGGGCATAGGGCTTCCGCCTGCACCTGCATCCTTCAAAAATCTCCCTTCTGTTCACAGACAGGGTTGCTTCTCGTCTACAGGTCAGCATAACCTCTTTCACATTCATATCTCAAGAGCAACTTTGCACATGAACTAATATGAGTGAATTACCACTGTGAATAATAAGTGTGAATAAGCACATCTAATAAAATAATCATGCATACAAATGATCACATCTAGTGAAATGAATAATCATACAAATGGTTACATTTGTCATAACAAGGTGGTTATAATGGTGATAATGAAATTTCCCATGTCATAAGCAACAAGCCCATTATACCAGCAGTTCAGTGGGTTTAGTGGTTAAAAACTCAGACCACCATGACTTCTGTATTGATTTCAAGATTTGGTTCAGCTTTGTTGTGCTCCCAGTGATTTTGGTCCACACCTGTTTGTGCTTTACTGTGAATAAAAAACACTTTTTAAAGTGCATTATTTTAGTCTAAAATGTCACAGCGTTGCACACAGCGTTTATTTAAGCAAATTTAAGTTTAAATTTAAGTTTATTTAAGACTCATTTATTAGCTGTTGTTTCATCAATTTTAAACTTCCAGTACTAGTCTAAAATTTGGTGTCACAGGAGTCAAACACAGCACAGATACCAAACATTCAGTTTATTAAATAAATGGTCAGGCTTATAAGAATAGTCAGGGACAGGCAGGGTCAGCAGCCAAATGGCAGCATAAACACACAACATACCAGAGTGAGCATGCAAAGTGGTGATAGAAGAAAAGAGAAAATGAGAAAATGGCGGGAAAATCAAACAAAGGACCTTCCACATGACATGGCCCACACAATGCAAGCGGAACCAAACAAGCTTAAAGAGGAACTTAAACTTAGGAAAGGCTTTCTGTAAAACTAAACTTAGGAAGCACTGAAATATTTTCTCTTTTTTATGGCTTCTTTTAAGATTGATTTCCTTTCTTTTATGAGTTTTATTGTTTTTATTGTTTTATTTGGATCCTCATTAGCTGCTATTGCAATAGCAGCTATTCTTCCTGAGGTCCAACTCACATCTCACACATAAATATAAATCACACGTTATAGTTAAATACACATAACAAAAAAAGTTCTATACTAATAAATCAATTTTACAACACAATAAGCAATCAAAACAAAAAGAAAGACGAGTCCAACATATATTTGTATACTAGGTGTACACAATTTCATAGACAATACATACACAAAATAATAATAGTAGGATGAAGAAACTTTTTAAGAAAATAAATAACTGGTATGACTGATAATTGCTATTTTAAATCTATCCCTTATAGTTCACATTTGGACAGATATTCATATATCGTCCATGTCTTTTAGATAATGTTTTTTAATTAGTTTTTTTAACCTTGTTTTGCTATTAGCGTTCAGTAGTGAATCAGGTAAGCAGTTCCACTCTTTAATGGCTCTGTAAATTACTGTTTTACACATGTAATTGGTTTTAGCTCTCGGTGGTTTAAAGTAATTTTTTGTTGAGTATCTGGTAATATTAGTTTCTCTCTGTGTTATTTTTTGTAATTGATCATAAAGGCCCACTGGATATTTTAGATCAATAGTGTTCTTTATGAGTCCCACAAGGTTAGTTTTAAACCTATCTTCAACCTTCAGCCACTTTAGCTCCTTGTGCATTTTGTTTATGTTTGTTCTGTATGGAGACAATAAAGCCATTCTTGCTGCCTTATTCTGCATTATCTGTAATTTTGTTAAATGTTTTTTGCTGCATTTGGCCACACTGCTGCACGGTAATCTAGGCTGGATAAAACTAAGGATTGTATGACTATTTTTAATGTTTTCTTTGTAAAAAAATTGTGCACATCTTCTTATTACTGATACAGTTCTTCCCATTTTTGTTACAGTTCTTCCCAATGTTCTCAATTTGTTTTCCCCATGATAGTTTATTGTCTATTATAACTCCTAATAATTTAACATCTTGAACTTTTTCAATTGTTTCTCCATGTATTTTTAAATTTAACTTTGTTTCTCCAACAGATTTATGCCCAAATATAATGTTTTTTGTTTTTGGTATATTTAGTATTAGTTGATTTTCACTGATCCATCTTGTTACTGATTTTAGTTCTTTATTCAACCTATTATAAAGATCATTAACTGTGGTAGCTGATGCATAAAGAGTAGTATCATCTGCATACATCTGTAGCCTGGCTTCATTCAATACTAAAGGCAAGTCATTTATGTATATCGAAAATAATAATGGCCCAAGACAACTTCCTTGTGGTACTCCCAGATTTACATTTTTTACTCTCAGACAAACTTCCATTGTAGTAAACCCTCTGACTCCTATCCGAAAGATAGCTTTTAAACCATGCTATTACAGTTGGATTTATTCCATAACAGGCTAGTTTTTTTAATAGCAAATCGTGATTCAACACATCAAACACAGCACTTAGATCTAAAAGAACTGCTCCGACTAATTTTCTTCCTTCCAGTTCTTTTAGCCAATCATCGTTCATCTGAATTAATGCAGTGGCTGTTGAATGTCCTCTTCTATAAGCATGCTGAGAGTTAGTTAATAGGTTGTTCTCACATAAGTAATTTTGAACCCTAGATGTCATTACCTTCTCTAATAATTTGCCCAAGACTGGTAGTAAACTTATAGGTCTGCTGTTGGGTCCATTTAATGAACCTTTGCTGTCTTTAGGTAGAGGAATCACTTTTGCTTCCTTCCACAATGATGGGTATATACCCTTCTCTATACTTAAATTAAAAATATAGCAAACTGGTTTAGTTATGTATTTTATTGCCATTTTTAAAATTTTCCCCTCTAAATTATCAATTCCAAAAGTTCTTTCATTTTGTATCGTACTAATGAGTTTTTTCACCTCTTCCTCGCTTACTTTTCCGTTTTTAAATTGACAATTTTTCTCCTTCATAATTAACTCCCTTATCTTTCTACATGACTGTTCGCCATTTAATTTGCTCATCTTACTTTG
>NC_064416.1:40175000-40212500 GCF_023375975.1 Astyanax mexicanus | reverse complement strand
TAAAACAAGCTATGCTAGCTGGTAGTGCCCTGAGTTACCAGAACACTCAGGGTTTCTTTTTGTAGCGCTGTCAGGCAGCATTTACTGGCACTAAGCACTGCTAACCATGGCTAGCTCTGCTGCTAACCACGCTAAAATACTGAAAATCTAATCTTACTGTAAATAAACGGAAGGGCTTAACTCACACATATAAACACTTTTCAGGAAATCTGTGTAGATTAACATCCAGCACTTGATTGACTTTGAAAGAAAATGTTTTTTGTAAGAATTACTGTTTTGTTTCCTTAGGTGCCCTCAGCGATGAGACCTGCTTAATTAGAAGGGGAACATGGAGACTCCCTTGTTCCTTACTATTGATGCTTAAAATGCACCTTATAATCCGATGCACCGCATGTATAAAAATAGACCAGAAAATAGACGTTCATTGACAGTGCGTCTTATAATCCAGGGCTCCTTGTAGTCTGTAAAATACAGTAAGTACAGTAGTGAAGAAGTTCTATTTCCAACGCATATACTACGCATCTCTGCTGCTGTGTCATATTATTGCATGTAAAAAAAAAACTGAGAAATTGAAAGTAATATAAACTGTAAATTTAACTGAACAGTTAAAAAAATTGCATAGTTACACTTTTTTACAAGAACATACCTAGCTTTCAGTTGGTTTCTATACCTACACAGAAAAAGATTAAAATATATATATTTTTGCTGTGTCACTGTGGTTAAAGGATTGCTGGTTTCTTCAGCAGCTGGAGCTGGAGCACAAAATAGGCCGTGCTCTCTAGGTGGGTAAATGGAACTCTCTCCCCTAGTGTAATATTGATTGGCACAGGCATCTGTTAACTGTTGTATCAGAGCTGAGTTGCTGCGCTTTCCTCTTTTCACACTTGCTTATTAGTTATACCCTCTTCGCGGCAGTCGGAAAATAACTGGTGACTGAGCGCATGTCCATCCACTGTGCTTCCGTTTATCCACTCTCCATAATCTCTTTGTACTGCACTCGTTTTTTTTGTGGTTTTATTCTCATCTTATGTTCCACTCACCTTCTTCTGTACGTTTTCACCTCCATCAAAATCCACAATCCCCTTTGTTTGACAGCCAATAAACTGTCAGTCATACTGACCCGCACTCATCTATTTGTTTTTTCATCCTCCCATTCATTCTCACCCATGCCGAAGCATGTCCAAACAACTACCCAACAGAGCCCACTTGGCTCTAATGGGAATGGGAAGTGACACACTGACTGGTTTATTTAACGTTACACCAAAAACACACCCATAATTAATTAAGAGAATTATTACATGCCTTTTCCAAGTTCCTGTCATTACGATAGCAAAGACATTTGCATCAGTTACAGTCAGAGCATAGCACACGGACACCCTAAGTCAGGATCACTGAAATAGGGCCCAAAGAATTTGCAACTTTACTTAGGTTTACTTACATGTTCTGTGTGATTGTGTAGTTCAGCTATACATATGTATAGCGTTTTATGGTTTTTCATATAAACAAAGTCAGAATTCAGTCATTTTTTTCTTTCGTCATTTCTCCCACTTATTTCATGCAAAGATTCTGCATTTCCTTCTGGAAATATACTTTTCTACATAAAGTGCATGTGGTCAGATGATGAATCTGGAGAAAAGCTGAGAGATAAAGTTGTAGACAGGTGTGCAATTCTGAACTAAACAAATATGAATAGAAAATTTGGTTTGATTTGCAAAAAATGTTAATAATGTTGGATATGCAAGAAAGCACTTCTGGATCAATTTTGTGGAAATGGAAGATACATCATAATACACTAATGATGTGTTTATAGGTGCAGGTATTGACTTTTCCAAGGTTTTGTTTATAAAGTTGATCATGACCTTCTCCTTGATACATTATATTACATTGATTTAAGTCAAGCTTAGTTAAGCTTAAGCTTTAATGCTTTACTCTACATTACAGTCATCAGTAGGTAGGCAATAGTTACTGTTGTATGATATGAAATGTAATAATTGTAATAAACTATATTTGTTGTCATTTTAAGATCGTTTCATGCCACTAATACAGTGATAACATAATAGCATAATAATGCAAATGCACTTCTTTTTAAAGAGCATTGTCCTTTTGGTGATTATTAATACTGATATATTGCAAGTTAAAATATGTTTTTTTAAAGTATCATTAATAAATACACTGTACTGTATATTTATACCATATACTGTACATTAAGTTCATAACAATTATTGTGATGGGTCTAGAAGTCAGTGCGTCTTTCACGGTACTAAGTTTGATTATTTATTTGTTTAAAAAAAGGTTCATAAGGTTCCATTTTGGGACACTTCTTTTTTTCTTTTTTTTTTGGATTAATGGCTTGCTTAGAATATGTTTAGATTATAATACAGTGCTATACTTTCACTGTTGTTCAGTTTCTACTCTTAATTGAGTTTGATTGTAATAAAGTACTCATTTTTTCAGTATAGTACAGTTTGTGCTAAATTGAATAGAATTGAATGGACATTTAATTTTAACTAAATAGTAAAAGGTGTATTTTTGTAGGGAGGCCTATCACAGCGTTGAGTAATGTTGTGAGTGTGGTGAAAGGCGCCCTCTTCTGGTAGAAACATCTGTTTACATCATTTACATCAGTCAGTGCATCTTCACTTGTTACATCACAGAGATATTATTGCTTTAAATGTAAATAAACAAAGCTGCACAAAT
Organism: Astyanax mexicanus; assembly: GCF_023375975.1. Classification (NCBI taxonomy): domain Eukaryota; kingdom Metazoa; phylum Chordata; class Actinopteri; order Characiformes; family Acestrorhamphidae; genus Astyanax; species Astyanax mexicanus. The sequence continues at coordinate 40,209,803 of NC_064416.1, read as the reverse complement.
AAGAACAGATATTTTCATTTTTATTTCTTCCCCAAAATATGTCGCCATTAACATAGGCACATGAACCGATTAAACCATTATGATTTATATTCCAGATTAAAGGCATGTTTTCTCTTTATATTCATCAATTTAATATCAAAATTCCTTTACAGGGACTTTTAAGGAGAGCCAAAACAATTTGATCCTCTGGATAAAGGGTAGAGTAATCTGATACAGCTTCTTAATATACAATAAACTCTAGAGTCTAGACATTTAAGAACATCTCCTCTAAACAATAAGGATTCACTTTGAGACATAGCGAAATTGAGAAATTCAAAAATATTCAACTGCTCATACAAGACAAGTGAAGGCATTGAAATTTAACAGTCATTTAAAGAGAGAGAGAAAAAGGAGACCGAGAGCGTGAGAGAGAAATGTGCATACGTTCAGCAATGTTTTCATGTAAACATTTACCCACGTTTCGTTTGATAATCAGACGAAAGAGAGGACTCCTCCCAAAATCAAACGGAAAGATTGAATGATTGAATAAAGACACAGTTAAGACTTAAAAAATGTTATTTAAAAAATAAAGAAAGAATAAAGAAAGGAAAGAAAGACCCTCAAAAAGCATTAAAAGTACAAAATTAAAATCAGATATTAAGAGAATATTAGACTTCAGATTTAGAGCTTTCTAAAGTGGGCCACCAGTAAACAAAGTAAACGTAAAAATTTTACTGTTAGTATAAAGAATAAATTAGCAAGAACGAAAGGAGACGTGAGCGGGAAAAGAAAGGACACGCGAGTGTCTTAAGTGAATACTGCCACCAAAACCTGAGATGGAGGCAACACAGGTGAACACTTCAATTAAAACACTGCCAATAGATGCTCTTAATATCAACAACGCTATCATGACTTACAAAAGCCCCGAATCTGTAGAAGAACAGAAAATGATACAGCGAATTTTACAGGCTGTTAAAAGCTTCAAATCCAAAACCAAATCACAGAAGATACCCTCAAAGCTCTGCCAACATCACACCCTCTTCGCAATATAATCTGTACATAAGAACATACATCAAAAAGGCTTACGAGCTAAAAACGTATACAAATGTGCAAGATATCGAGCCTCTGCGGCGAAAAACTGTACGTCAACAGCTGTAGATACTTATTCAAAGTGTACATTACATTACGGAGTGATTTGGACATTGTTTCTGTAAACTTCATAGATATGAGCTCATGATACAGAGCCTTAAAGAGTGATATCATTCAGAGTTTTTCCTCGACAGGAGAAAATCCAGGCCTCTTTATTCGGAGAAGTCTTGAGTCCAAACTCAACGCTTCAACTTGGATCAGAGCGCTGCCACAACATCCACTGCAGTGCACCCACGTCGCTCCATCCGCCCACTACACCCGCTCTCACAGCCTGTCAGCCGGGATTCCGGCACTGTGGTAACGCTGTGGCCGCGGCCGGAGGGGCACCTCCACTAGTCCACCCCATCGAAGCCCTGAGCGTTTTCAATCGCAATGTTCAGCTTCTCCCGCAGCTCCTCAAACGACTCGTACGGAGGCAGATCCAGACGATTAAAGCTGTGAGAGAGAGAGACAATAAGTAAGAAGAGAGGAGGACATGGAAGAAAAGCGGAATTAGGAATTAGGAGGAAAAGGAAAAAATATTATCTAATAATAACAACAATTACTATAACATTAATAATAATAAAAATTATATTAGTAATATTAAATAGTTAACTGCTAATCCTAGAGGTTTAAACTACTTTTGACACACACTTATATGCAATATTTGACAATTTGATAAATTTATGACCAGGTATAATATGTTAGCCTATTTTCTCAATTAATGCTCCTTCCCTCACCTTTCCTGCTCCTCTCCTTCATTCCTCCACCTTCTTTAAGGAGTAGCAGTAGGAAGAAGAGAGGAGGAGTAGCAAACATTTCTGGATGCAGCTTCTATCTACTTCTAGGACATGTGTGAGAATCGGTTGATGATTAGGTCATATTTAGGCAGAAATATAGAAAATTCTAAAGGGTTCACAAACTTTCAAGCACCACTGTTACATACCGTTATCACATAAAAACCTATATCTATAATAAAGGAGGAATTTGCCTTAAAACCTAAAATTATTTATATTTTTAAGTATTTCTATTGGTCCATTTATTATGAATGTTGTCACAATTTAAAGAAACAATTGAAATAATCTTCCAGATTCAAATTATGTCAAAAAGTGAAAAAAAAAAAGTTAACAAAAATGAAGATACAAGGTTTTTGCATGATAATAGTAATATGCAAATGATTCCGGATGGTACTCACCATGTGTGCGCTCTGGGCAGTTTGTCACGGGTGCCCCACTGCTCTATGGTGAACAACTGTGGCCCATTGGACCCTGAACACACATAAATTAATACATTTTTAAAATGTATACGTGAAAACATTTCACTAATACAGTGCTGACCATTACACTCTTAAAATAACAGGGGGATGTTTAGGAGGAGAGAGACTGACCATAGAGCTCAGCAAAGCCGTTCATGGGCACGCGGGAGGTTCCCGTCACAAACTGAAGCAACCGGATTCGCTTCTCAGCATCCATTAGAAGAACAGTCTGTGAGAAAGAGAGAGAGAAACTGATGCAAAAAGACACTAATATCAATCAAACAGATTATAAAAATAGTTTGACTCATAATTAAAAGAATATGATACAGTTGATCAGCATGATTGACATACAGAACTCTCACAATAATCAACTTTTTTTTAATGATATTGTTCTAGAAATAATTGTGATAAATAATAGTAGTGTCATTTTAAGACCATTTTAATGCCACTAATAAAATAATTACTCAAAATCAAATTAATACCTTTATATTCTCATATACTCTCATATATATTACTTACAAGCATAGGATTAAATAATATAAATATAATATAGTGTACAATATGTCAATAAGGTATTTATTGTGACAGGCCTACTGACAAAAGTACTGACTGACTAAGTTTCGAAAGGGAGCTAGATGCTAGGCTAAAGTTGTTAACAAACCCTGGTCTTGGATTTTCTCAATTCAGTAAACCTACACCCAAAACATTTATTCCAACTGACTCCCCTATAATTACGATATTGATAAATATGTAACATCTGGACCAAACTAATGAATCTCCAGATGCATGTAGAGACACAGGTTGAGGGATGTTGAGTGTGTATTTTTTTCAGAGGGGATTTAAAGTTTAAACCAAAGAATATTTTACTAAACTAAAGAGGCATTAGCCAGTGAACAGATACAAAACTAAGATTTACACAATTTTTTCCAATTACCCCAAATGTGCAAAATAACGAAGTTGCACTATTCATGTCCAAATTAAGCTAAATTGGTGACAAACAGAGGAAACTTATACACCGTCAGTTAACACTGTGGAAACAAGGCCAAACTAACCTTCCAGAACCACTGGATGACGGGCTGGTTGGGTCCATAGCCGTTCTTGTACTTGGTGTTCTCCCTCCAGTCATTCACATCCACATCTCCCAAACCACACATCAGCAACTGAGAGTTAAAGAAAGAGAGAGTAAATATTTACTGCACTTTAAAAACCACATGCCTCAACCACTCAACTATCCAAACAGCAGTACCCACCTCCAGCTCATTCTCATCAAAGATCTTAATCAGGTCCTGTGGGATGAGCTCATAAAAGCCCTGTGAGGGATAGCAAGAGAAAGATTTAAAATGTACAGCTCTTTCTCACATAGGGTGCTTACACACATACATACATACATACATACATACCAGTAGCGGACACTGGTCTTTCAAGGAGGGGAAGCTTAATTTCGGCCTACATCTTAACATATGTAGTTTTATTTATACAAAAATTCTACTCTCCCTGAGATGTTTTTTTTTTTTTTGCAAACAAAAGGCATTATTTTCAAGTTTTCACTACACAGGTTATCCACTCACATGGCTTTTCCTACCATTGCTTTGCTGATGACACCCAGCTATACCTGTCATTCTCACCTGAAGATAACTCAATCTCTGCACGGATATCGTCGTGTCTCTCTGACATATCCTCTTGGATGAAGGAGCATCACCTTCAATTAAATCTCTCAAAGACTGAACTTCTGGTCATACCAGCAAAACCATCTTTTCAACACAACCTCTCTCTCTCTCTCTCACCGACAAAGGTTGCTAGGAACCTGAGTGTTATGGTTGATGACCAGCTCTCCTTCACGCACCATGTGGCCTCGGTTGCTCGATCCTGCCGCTTCGCGCTTTATAACATCAGGAAAATTAGACAGTTTCTGACGCAACAGGCCACCCAACTCCTGGTGCAAGCAGTCGTCATCTCACGCCTCGACTACTGCAATGCCCTGCTAACTGGCCTCCCGGCCTGTGTAGTAAAACCACTCCAAATGATCCAGAATGCAGCAGCACGTCTGGTCTTCAACCAGCCAAAACGGGCACATGTCACCCCGCTGCTCATTGAGCTCCACTGGCTACCAGTTGATGCTCGCATCAAATTCAAAACTCTTACAATCGCCTACAAGGTGATGACAGAACAGCTCCTTCCTACCTGCACTCACTCCTGAAGGCTTACGCTACCTCCCGGCCGCTGCACTCCTCCAATGAACGTCGCCTCGCTTTGCCAAACACTCACACAAAGCAATCCAGACTGTTCTCATACAGAGTTCCCCAATAGTGGAACAAACTACCTTCCACTACCAGATCAGGAGAATCTCTCACTATCTTTAATAAACTCCTGAAGACAGAGCTCTTCAAAGAGCACTTACTCTCCTAACACCTCTAACACACTAACTACTTCTAACCCCATTTCCTTCTTCCCCTCCTTCACTTCTCTATCCCTTTATTTCCCTTCGACCTCCTTTAAGCCCTATCTAAAAATGGGTTATCTAAATTCCTATTACTTTTGTACTTCATTATTGTAAGTCGCTTTGGACAAAAGCGTCTGCCAAATGAAATGAAATGTAAAAAAGGTACCCATTGAACAATTACATAAAAAAGACGCTATGACATGAATAAACATAAAATGATCAGTAAAAAAAAAACACTACGCAAAATCTTTAAAGTTGGTAAAGGAAAAAATGCAGGTAAATTTAGTTCCTTTTTGGACAGTTTTAATTTCCTTGAATAATCCCTTTATTAATTAAAATTATTAAAATTATTTTTAATGATAACACAATATTAGTCGTTTTTATCAAAGAAAATGCCGCTATAAGGATTAGAAAAGTCTCAGGTTCAACTCAGAACAGAATGAAAATGCTCCCATCACCAATTTTTACACTAAAAGGACGCTGATTCGCTAATTTCGCTGTCAATCAAAAAGGGACTCCGCCTCATACAGATCATCCAATCATCATGCAGAAGCTGAGCGTCTGGGCCGGCCGAGGCCAGCCCACTGCCCCATAGACCCCCAGAGACGCTGAGCGTCCGATGGGCGGGACAAAGCCCAGCATTTATCCAATGACTCGTCTCGTTTCGCCGCGCGCTTTGATCCGCTATTGAAGTCTGTGCACTGTTTAAAGCAGGAATGAGTGAGAGGAAAGCCGCGGCGTTCCCAGTGATAAGAAGCTGATTCTGAACTAAGTTCAGCGCGTTGTAGCGCATATTTAATCAATGACATGTACACACAACAGTATATATTTAATCACTTATTTTTTTTACATTTTAGGGGAAGCTGAGCTTCCCTTGCAGTCTTAGAGCAATCGCCACTGATACATACATACATACATGGTGCATTAAAAAAATTGAATATCACTGATAAGTTACTTTATTTTAGATTATTTAGATGTATTAAACACAGAGTGATCTATTTTAAGCGTCTATTTATTTTATTGTTGATGATTATGGATTATGATTACAGCTAATAAAACCCCAAAAATTAGAAACCAATTGTTATTTTTGGCAGTTTGGGCAGTGTGCCAAGTCCTGCTGGAAAATTAAATCTTCTAGTAAAAACTGCACTACAAACCATCACTGATTGTGAAAACACTAGACCTCAAGCAGTTTGGACTGTGTGTCTCTCCTCTCTTCCTCCAGACTCTGCTCCCTTGATTTACAAATGAAACGTAAAATTTACTGATGATCAGTGCTGGTTTGGAGAGACATGTCATCTGCCGGTGTTGATCCACTGTGTTTTATTATCAAGTCTAAAGTCAGTGCAGTTTTGTGGTTCCCTGAAAATCTTACAGCACTTCATGCTTCCCTCTGCTGACTACTATGGAGATTTTATTTTCCAGCAGGACTTGGCACACTGCCCACACTGCCCAACGTACCAACTGATCTTATATAATATTCTAATTTTCTAATTGACACTGATTTCTGGGTTTTCATTGGCTGTAAGCCATAAGCATCAACAATAAAGTCCACTCACCTCTTTGAAAGAGGTCATTTGCTTCTGAATCCGGTTTACGAATCTCCACTGCATCACCAGACTGAAAAACAGAACACAGATTATTACTCACCTCAGTTATTACTGCCATACAAAACCACATTTTCTGCAACTAAAATAGACTGTAATGTATTTGTTACATATTAAACATAAACTACTATCTATTTCTGTATTTATAGTAACTACTTATATTAATGGAAAGTCTGTAATGAAGAAGCATGCAGGTGCTGTGGGAGGTCAGTTGAGCTTACTGGATGTATTCCTTCTTGTTGCTGTCATTGACAACGATATCAGTGCCCCCTGGCTTTAGCTCGTGCTGGTGCGTCTATAAAAAAAAAAAGCTGTGTTTGTGCTACTGCATGTGTGTATATATATTTTTTTATCATTCAGTTGTGCTATGACTGGACAATCAGTATATATGGGATGGGTTTTAGCAAAACGTGCACTATGTCCGTTTTGCTTCCTCAAAAAATCCATTATTTTCATGCTTTAGAGAAGTAAGTAGTGACATTGAAAAAAGCAAACATGTAAGAATATTTTACTCTAATGAATGAATGTAATATAAATGAATTACTTTTAAATATTTTAATAAAATACAGTACTGGAAATATATTACATTTAAACACAGTAAAAGTAAGTTAATTTACTCCAACACTGCTTATAACTGATCAGGAATAGTATGCTCTACTGGCCAATCTTTCTGTTCCTAACAAACATTCAAACCTTTTAATTATTTACAAATGCTTAGTGTTACATGGTATATCGATAGTAGAAAAGTATCTATTTGTCATTAAAAACAATACAATAATCTGTTTATTTAGAACTACTACTTTAAAAATGAGTGTGCTTTATAATAAGAGTGGTATATCTGCAGGCATATTCTGCGAGTGAGAAGAGAAAGCCAAGCATGGCTGCTAGTTAATACCAGCATGAAAACTGTTTGACACTGACCTAAACTGTATTAGATTACTACCAATGCAGCATACATCTCTATATGTTCACACTGGCAACGTTATATTTATATTTAAAGCTAAAAATACAAAATAAATTAAAAATTCAGCACTCAATGGTAGACCAGCAGAACTAGTTAGGAACTAGCGTTTTAAACCAGCCCCGTTTGGTAATTGTAATCAGAGCATGTACTCAGTAAGATCTGGATGCAAATACAAAGTTAACTTTAAAAAAAATGTCCGACTTATAATGCTCTTACTTAAAATGAAGAATAAATATAATCACATTGTAATCCTTTCTGATACTGAGATATTTAGGCAGGTATTGTATTAAAAGACAACACTAATACAACCTTTTCCAGATCTGCTAAAGTATGTGATAAAATCTACTTTAAGTTGTTCATTTAAAACAGATCCAGGATCCTTCAGTACCTGTCCAAATAGTTCTTCATCGATGGTGAATCGGAGGTCCAGGTCAGCAGGGTCATTCTCCAGGATCCACTTCAGAGAGTTAAAATACTCGCTGTCCTGTAATATCACATAAAACCCAAACACACATTTTAGTAATGTCTGCACTACTGTGTTATGCAACACAATTAAGTTGGTAAGTCAGTCTCTGGCAATAAAATCCTCCACTTCAAGTTTCCTAATCTTTCATCTTACTCCATAGTACAAGTACAGCAATACAATTACACTAATTTAAGATGATGCTGACTGGTTTGACAGGGCTGTTACTTACCACAGACTCCATATCCTGTAATGTGATTGGCTTCTGCAGCATCATCTTGTAGAATGGGCGAATGAAGAAAGCTATGAGAGAGATAAAATAAATTAAAAAAAAAAAATTCTCATCTTAGTAATGACCTTATTACTGCACTTCACCTTTCAGACCACTAATTCTACTCTTCACTGGTGAAACTGAAACTTAGTCCAGTGTTAAGAAAAAGAGCTAAAGGCGTTACTGCCATGTGGGTCAGCCAGACGTGACTCTTCCTGTACAAGTTTCCAAGAGTCCCCCCACCCTTTTTTAAACAATATGATTGTATTGTGGTAATTTCTGCCTCTGCAGCACCCTCTCAGGTTCAACTGTGCTATAGATACATTAATAATTCATTTTAATCTGTTAGGGTTAGCTGTAAAACACTGCTAATACTATACTACACAACATATAGACAACGGCAAGGCTCCACCTACCGTCCAGCAGTTTGCCATGGTAGACAGCCATGCCCGCCACACGCCCAATGAATTTAAAGTAGGAGAGATGATCCTCATTGCAGAGGCCTGAGTTGGGGTTGATCTGTAGTGTATAGTTGTCCCTGCAAGTTCAGAAGCGTTCTTTTGTTTAGATTCCATACATTATTTTTTTACGTTTTTACATTTTTAGAAACATTTCCTTATCACTTACGTAGCAGAGTACTCAAACAGCCCATAATAAGGGTTGAACATCTCCTTGGAGATGAGGAAGAACCACTCCCGGGCCACTCCTCCGTAGTCCAGCCCCTTCTCTCCTGCAAACTCTAACCAAAGGCGGGCCTTCAGGAGGTCCGGCTTTTTGACAGACAGGATTCGGCGGTAGGAATCTTCCAGCAGAGCGTTCCGCCTCACTGACATCTCAAACCGGTTCGGGATGTCTGCCTGGAATGAAAGTGAGAGAAACAGATTTAAAACATGAGTTAATCTTTTCTTATTATTATTCTTATTATTACTATTACTATTATTAGTAAAGCATTCACATGAGGAACCTGTTACTTACTGGTTTCTTCAGCTTTCTGCGGAAATACTCATACTTCTGCTTGTAATCTCTGGAGTAAGGCACAGCCTAGAAAACACCAAAGCCACAAGTTGAGGTCTTATCCAGTGTTCTGAGAAAAATAATCATCTAAAAGTCTGACCACTGCATAATTCTACACTATTTTCCTTCATCTCCGACACACTTGTCTTTGTGAGCAGACTGCAGTGGTGTATTAGAGGTGAAAAACCTCCAAAGCCTTTTCTATATCTGACTGTTAAGATTAGGTGTTGGTGTGCAGTCAACCGTGCAGCTTGATTTAGGGCTTGTCAGAGTGTCTTTGCTATCATAATGACAGGAAAAGTATGGCTTTCACATGTCGAAACACGCAAAAGTCATGTATTAACTCTCTTAATTAATCATGGGTGTGTTTTAGGTGTAACATGAAATTAATTAATCAGTGTGTCACTTTACATTCCCTTTAGGAGCCAGGTGTCCTCTGACTTTGGTGGATTGCTATTTTAATGGTGCATACCTTTTGCGCTTCTCAGCAGAAAAAACTGACCTGCTCATTCCTGGTGTATTCTGTTTAGTGTTGAAGTAAACAGGCACAGTGTGCCTGTGTTGCCAAGATAGTAATAAACATCTGACTGCTGACTACTGTCTAGGCTTTTTTCAGTAAGTAGTGCACCGGTGTTTTCTGTTGCCAAGATAGCAAAACACTAGAAATTTACCTGATCACAATCTCAATTTCAGATCACAACATCTGTGTAAATGCTTTCATAAACTCCAGTGCTATGTAAACGATGCAGGCGCAAATTGAAAATGGTGGTGGGGTATAAGATAGGGCCATTAAAAACACTGGCCTAAAATTTAAGTTCTTTTTTTTTTTTTTATCGTAACTTCCTTTATTCCATGATCAGGCTTAGTCTGCATCTGGGAAAACTACAGATTCCATAAGAGCAGCACTTACTGGTCCAGTAATGGCAGAGTTCTGTAGTCTAGGGTCCTCCCACTGTGTAGTCTTAGTGTCTGAGGAAAAGCAGAACCATTTTAGCATATAGTTTCTACACACATACTTCTTTTTACTTAACAGATCATCTCAGTGTAGAACACTCATCGACAAAGAAATGGCTGTATCCAGAAAGAAAATACAGACAGGAAAGGTGGGTAATTGAGCCAGACATGATTGGAAGAAAGTGCTTTCTTGGTTGAGACGATCAACAAAGCAGTGTGTGGAGGCATTCTGGTCAGCGCAAAGATGAGCGATTTTGTTGTCACAAGTCACATCTCCAGAAGTCCTGGTGTCCCATATCAGACTAAATTTTTTATCATTTACTGTTCCTGGTAACCTTTATCCTACTTCCGAATAGCATTGCAATCCAACAGTTCTGGGTGTGACAAGCATTGTAACCATTTCTTTGATGATGAGTGTGTTCTCAGACTCGATTTATGTTTCATAGAAAAAGAATGTGTCTCTGCTGCTTACTGTGATCAATGTAGAAGATTCTCCCATCGCTGTGAATCCTCTCCTCCCAGCCAGGCTACAAACACACAGACACTCAGTATTCACATATGGACACAAATCCCCATTTCACACATACAGTACATACGCATTCATACAAAGCCGATGTCATTAACAAATGGCCTGTTATGAACCTCTGTATCCTTACCGGTAGTGGGCCAAGATCGTTGGGGTCGAGCGAGGGTCGTCTCCTCATGTGTGCTGGAATCTTAAGCCGGGGGTCATCCTGTATGTGCGCAGGAAAAAGAAAAACAATGAATTAGTGAAATTTAGAATTCGATTGCCATGGGAAATGCTAAACAATACATTAGGTCTGCTCTATGGGCGACCCATTAACAAATCCTTTTGAAGTAGAACCACTCCACTGATTTTTGGATCAAGGTTAGGCTACTTAGCAACCTACTGTAAGCACATCATTATAACAAACTACTTGGGAAAATTCACAGCAAACGAGGTCACATTTTGTTCCACTGTCTGTCTGGCAATGCATATTGTTCACTTTCAGTTTATGTAGCAAGCAGTGCTGTTTACAAAAAATGTTAGTGAATGCTTAAACTGCTCTTTTTATAATTTCAGTGCTCAGAGGAGAATGGTCATTACTATAGTTATAATAAACTGGAATGTTTATTTTAGCTAACGTTAGCTGTTGCTAAACTTAGTACTTATTGTATCTGTCCCAATAGAAAGCTAGCTCCTACAACCTAAGTCAGCCATAAGACATAAAGCACCTTTTTAAAGAGGAAATCCGGTGTGAAATGGACTTGCAAGTACTGCAAGGATGGAATGTCCTAACTATTAGTTTGAGCTTATCTAACAAAGAATTGTGGAGCTACTTTGAGCTTGTTAATTGTGTAAAAAAGTAGTGATTTCTTTGCATGGGGAATGCTATGCCCTTTTCACTAGCATTGTAAGCCTGTTTGGATAATCAGCTAATACCTCTGTATTTGGGAATGTTGGGGGGAATGAAGGTGGTGTAATCTTTCACATTAGTGACAGCACAACATGCATACCGTGCAAGTCTAGGTCAACCTGGTTTTTATCAAATGTCAATCTTTGCAAAAATTGTCTACCCTGTTATTGCCCACCCTGTCATGCAGTTTGAAAATACAATGTGATTCACCTGGGAAAATATGATTTTAGTGTGGTCTGATGGTTGAATACCCAACACTGACTGCCTGCTTTTATTTGACTACATTACATTACATTATATTACATTACATTTGGCAGACTCTTTTGTCCAAAGCGACTTACAATAGTATTACATCTTGCTATAAAAAATAATGTCGACCACAACATCTGTTTAGCAAAATTTTGCCCTTTTTTTCTTTTCTATTTACCAGTCTTAGTAATGGTGGCTAACATTAGCTCTATCCATTCGATTTGGCAAACTAGGTTTATATCTACAACTAGCTATTTAACATCTAGAAGCGGGATCATTTCTAATACATTTATGAATCATGTCAACAATACTGTAATACTATAGAACTCTAATGTTATCCATACAGCTTGGTTAATTCTGTTAGCTGTAGTTATGTTTTATACTGTATGCAATTGCATAGGTAAGGTATTTGGTAGGCACCAGCTTCACAGAGCCCTCCATGTTCTGATATCTAAACCACCGCACTCCACTTACCCATGTAGTGGTCTTGGTGTTGTGGTCGATGAAGAAGGGCCGTCCGTTGGGCGCGCTCCGCACCTCCCAGCCGACAGGCATGCACCCTGCATACTCAAAGGTGTGTGTGTGAGAGTGTGGACCTGGCGAGTGCTGTGGGCCAGGTGAACGGTGTGGACCGGGTGAGTGTAAGGGGGCGGGTGAGTGTAAGGGGGCGGGCGAGTGTAAGGGGGCGGGGGAATGCAGGGGAGAGGCGTCGGGTGAGAGCAGAGGTGGGGCGTAAACTGTGGGGCTCTGACAGCGGTATCCTGATGAACCACCAGACGCAGCAGCTCCTTCAGATGGCTGGATTAACTGCAGGAGAGAGAATACCCAAAACACTCACTCACTGTTGGTATAGCATCAAATACACCAAATACAGTCTATATGAGACATCATGACTTTTTTGTAGTCTATATCTTATTATAAATATTACTACTGAACAGAAAAAGAAAGGACAAAATGACTGGGATAATTGTTTACCATTGTTGTTCTATAATCAAGTTATTAAAAAAGACTTTGTCTTGCTTTTACTGGAGCAACTATCTCTACTGTCTTGAGAAGGCTTTCTACTAGATCAGGGGTGTCCAAAAAACGGCCCGTTTTCCTTTTTGGAGTGGCCCGCGAGGTATTTTAGAAATAAAATGAAAGTTGGCCCGCAGGTTTTTATAATGTGAGATTCAACGCTAGGTGTCAGAAACGGGCCAAAAAATCTAAAAGCGGAGAGGGTGCGCATTTCTAGCGAAGAAAAAACGGGGCAAAGAGTCTAAAAGCGGAGAGGGTGCGCATTTCTAGCGCAGAAAAACGGGGCAAAAGAGTCTAAAAGCGGAGAGAGTGCGCATTTCTAGCGCAGAAAAAATGGGGCAAAAGAGTGTAAAAGCGGAGAGGGTGCGCATTTCTAGAGCAGAAAAACGGGGCAAAAGAGTCTAAAAGCGGAGAGAGTGCGCATTTCTAGCGCAGAAAAAACAGGGCAAAGAGTCTAAAAGCGGAGAGAGTGCGCATTTCTAGCGCAGAAAAAACAGGGCAAAGAGTCTAAAAGCGGAGAAAGTGCGCATTTCTGGCGCAGAAAAAATGGGGCAAAAGAGTCTAAAAGCGGAGAGGGTGCGCATTTCTAGCGCAGAAAAACGGGCCAAAGAGACTAAAAACGGAGAGAGTGCGCATTTCAAGCGCAGAAAAACGGGCCAAAGAGTCTAAAAGTTGCCATAATTAAGGAGTTTAATATTAAGAGACATCATGAAATTAAACATCAATTTGAAAAATCTTAGTTTACACAACACTGTCAAAGATAAAGATAGTAAGTCAAGTAAAATGGTGTGTAAATGAAATAATCAGGTAAAAAAGTATTTTTTAAAGTGGTATATTTAATTATTTGTTTTATTACGGAGTGTGGCCCGTGACTTCAAATATATTTCTCCTTCTGGCCCCAAACAAAAAAAGTTTGGACACCCCTGTACTAGATTCTTAAGCATTGCTGTGAGATTTTGATTGCTTGCAGAGGCAAAAGCCTTACTCAAGTCAGGATATTGGAGGATAACCACCTCTCTTCATCCCAAACTCCACAAAGTATTGAATTCCAGAGAACACAGTTAACTTCACAACTCAGTGCTGGGGGTCTTTATACCCCTCTACTATAGATCTGGTATAAGGTATGGTGCCAATCAGTTCTCCAGAGAGTCCTATCCTATTGGTAAATCTTCTCTACAGGGACTAGACAAGCTGTCTGTGTGCATTTACACATCATACACATCATTTACAGTAATAGGTACAACTTAAAGATTAATGCATCCACAAACATTTGCAAAAATAGCTTATTTATGAAAAATGTAGAGGAATATATATTTTCTTCTATCTATTTTTTATCTGTATTATTCTGCCTTCTAAAAAGCTTGTCCTGCTCCTTAAAACACACTGTTTTTATGCCCCCCTATGGTTTCTGCAGTCACCATATGTCATCACTAGTTCCTGACTAGTTGAAAGCTTTCAACACAGTATATTACTCGTCTGGTTTGCATCTCCCTTTTACAGCAAATATTTCCACAAATATTTATGGGTACAGGAATGAAGTTTTGTAAAAGTTTACATTTGAGTCTAGTGTTTTTCAAAGGCCATTGATTGCCAGATTGTAGTCACAATAGGTATTAATGATCAATCTTACTCAATAAATTAAATTCAGAGCCTTTGAAAAAGGCTTTTATATTTAGCAACTTTTTAACATTCATGTTCAATGTGTCTGTAATGTTAGACCCATAAAAAAGAGGGTAATGTTATCAACACAGAAAATACTGCAGCAATAAACGTGTGTTTGTTACCTGGATAAGTGGTCGGGTCCAGGTAGTGATTCTGCTGTTGTGGTTGATGAAGTAAACTCTGCCCTTACTGTCCTGCTTCTCCTCCCAGCCAGGGGGCAGGCCTGGAGTAGTGGGCAACATCTAATAAGAAAGAGAGAGAGAGAGAGAGAGAGAGAGAGAGAGAGAGAGAGAGAGATTAGTATATACTAGGGCTGTCAATGCTAAAGCGTTAATGCACCAGACTAACATGGAATCAGTAACACGTTACTTTTAAACGCAAATTAATTACGCCATGTCTGACCTCAACTTCTGCCGTAATCTGCTTCACCCAACAGGCAGATTTTTTTATCCTGGAGCAGTTCGCTTGTGGTGAGAACTGGTGATCTGGTCTTAATCCAACCCAGCTATCAAATATACTTCTATTTAATTGAGCTAAACTGCTGATAAGGTGGAGTTTAATCTGATATATTAGCCAGATAAACTGCTAAATGACCAAACGCTGTCTCTGCTGCTCCATGCTGTTTACACACTAAGAGCACAGCACTGCTCCCAGCCGTGCTGCATGTCTCATTGAAAACACTTTGAAAATGTTTGTTTAAAAGCACCGCAACTAATTTTCAGTGTTCTGTATTAAAGCAGCTTCACACTGCACAGATGTACGCACTGCAACACAATCTTTTCGCTATATTTACTGTCTTGCTCCCGCACCAGACAGCTCTAACCAATCAGCGGAGACAGTGCTTGCGTGGTTTATTAATGTGCATTGTGTTGTGTTTAGGCTTATGCCTGTGTAAAACCAAACCAAACAGAGGGAGAAAATGCTCCAAGTAAAAAAACTCATCAACTAATCCGGACCACAGAATCCAACTACAGGTGTGAAAATGCTCTTTTATACTCAGCAAATTCTAATTCAGAAATCCTTACAACCAATCTGAGATATTTATAATGAGTATATACTATC
This sequence comes from Astyanax mexicanus, assembly GCF_023375975.1. Lineage (NCBI taxonomy): Eukaryota > Metazoa > Chordata > Actinopteri > Characiformes > Acestrorhamphidae > Astyanax > Astyanax mexicanus. The sequence goes on along the minus strand of NC_064416.1, from coordinate 40,194,320 downwards.
ATTTTAACTGACAACACTTATTCATTCATTCACTCTTTTATTTACATTTAAATACCCAGTATAAAATCTTGCGTCTTAAGAAGAACAATGCAATTAATCGCAGTTAATCACAGAATATTGTTGTGATAAATCTGATTATATTTTTTAATCGATTGACACCTCTAATATATACACGTTCATACATGTACGAAAAATGCAAAAAATATAAGCAGCATAATTTACGATGAACAAATTGGTCAACAAACAAAAACCCAATAGGTCATACAACAGAACAGAACAATAAATCCTCTTTTCTAACTTTAAAATAAATCCAGATAAACTCGATTAGAAGTTGAAGCTTGGACAGTGATGCTGGTGTCTGGACTCACCACAGGGTGAACTGGGTGCTCCTCTACAGTCAGCATCTGGGTACTCCCTCTGCGACTGCCATGTCCCTGTGGCTAAAACACACACAAACACACACACACAAAGAAAGTGAGTATGTGAAGAATAGTTTTAAATGCACTCTGACTGAAACTGACCAACTAAAATTGAGAGCTCTAATGACAAAAGTATACATTTTGAGTCATGCACAAAACTATGCCTGCTCATGAAGACAAGTTTTAAACTCAAACCACAGCAGCGCTTGAAAGTAGCAGTGAAAATATGATTGATTCTTATTTGAGTGCATCGTCCTGTTTTGCAGAAATGAACAATGCTTCATGGTGTCTAAAACAGCTCTTCATGGTATTTAATTACAGGGTGAAGTTTTGGCCATTGTGCAGTGGATAACACCACCACCTGCCAGTGAGGTACCATGTGGAATGTGCTGGAGAATGCTTTGAGCAGTGGTCATAAATGCAAGATTGGTGAAAAAAGTAATGCACCACTGGACTGAAATAAATGTTGTGACATTGCAGAAGCTTATAGAAACAATGTCACAGTGAATGCATGCCGCAATTAAAGATAAAGGAGGCACAAGCATGTATTAGAGTGTGTGACCCTTTTTTTTTTGGTTGGCGGCTTTTTTTTTGGCCAGGCAGTGTACATCGCAGAAACAAAACATTTGCAATGTAATTTTTGTCCAATATCATGCAGCCTAAATAACAACATCTGAGAACATTTGTGTAAAATAGATTTTTGATGCCTCTGCATACTAAACAGAGAAATTCCTATGGAACAATACAACAAAAAATGCTGTATTGTTGCACCTCTAGCATGTGTGTGTGTGTACTTACCGTGAGTGAGGTGCGTCTCTCGTTGCCAGTCTGCAGTCTGCAGAACTCCTCACAGAAAGATGTGTATTCCAGCGGAGAGTGGGGGGGAGGGGGTGAGACCTGACTGCTATAAAGAGTACCATCGTCCTCAGTGATAATCTCCCAACTCTGCAAACACACACACACACACAGAGACAGAGAGAGAGAGAGAGAGAATATTGTAAACACAGAACATAGCACAGCTGATCCAGATTACAGAAATCCCAAGTGTATGTTTACGTGCAGATGTGCTTGTTTATACGTGTTCATTTAAGTGTGTAAATACAGCACACACTATATGGACAAAAGTATCAGGACATCATTCTATCACATCAGTCTCTCTTCTGAAATCCAGGGTATTAAAAGGAGTTTATTATTCTCCTTTTGGTTGAAGTAACTGTTTTTACTGTCCAGAGAAGGCTTTCTATCTGATGTTTGGGGCATTGCTGTTTTCCATAATGCTAAACTGACAGTTTTACATTAACTGTGTCAAAATCTGATGATTAATAGAACAGAAATATTTTTACACAGACTTTCATTTGCTGAACAATTGTTCTTTCTCTCGTACTGTGGTTTACAAACGTATTTATACCCCTTAAACTTTTTCACATTTTGTCATCTTAAACCACAAACCGAAACATATTTTATTGAGATTTTAAGTGCAAGACAAACACAAAGTAGCACATAGAATGTTAATAAAAAAACAAAATCTGAAAATGTGATGTGCAAAAGTTTTCAGCCTCTTTACTCCCTAACCCCTAAATAAAATCCAGTACAATCAATTGCTATTTGGAGATATGAGGTTCTAAGGTAACAGTAATATGTATGTGTATCAACACACACCTCAGGAGACTCTCGACGGTCGCTGCTCTCCTCGTGCTCAGAGATTTGTCTGCGAGTGATGAAAGGGTGCTGGGTGTGTGTGCTCTGCCTCTGCTCCGCCTCTCTCTGCACATCCCTACAACACAAAATTAAAACGACAAAATTACAACAGTAAAATGAGAGTTTTACTGAATTATAGACAATTTTATAACAGACAGTGTTTTTTCTTTCCACTCTATTCAACATAATATCTTCAATAAAAAAAAAGATGATTCTTCTTATTTATTTAAACAGTACTGCATGCTACAGTCCAGTAGGGGGCAGCCTTACATCATATATAAGAGAGGGAATATACAGCTCTGGAAAAAATTAAGAGATTCTGAATCAGTTTCTCTGATTTTGCTGTTTATAGGTTTATGTTTGAGTAAAATGAACATTGTTGTTTTATTCTATAAACTACAGAAAACATTTCTCTCAAATTCCAAATAAAAATATTGTCATTTAGAGCATTTATTGGCAGAAAATGAGAAATGGCTGAAATAACAAACAAGATGCAGAGCTTTCAGGCCTCAAATAATGCAAAGAAAACAAGTTCACATTCATAAAGTTTTAGGAGTTCAGAAATCAATATTTGGTGAAATAACCCTGTTTTTTAAATCACAGTTTTCATGCACCTTGGCATGTTCTCCTTCACCAGTCTTACACACTGCTTTTGGATAACTTTATGCCTTTACTCCTGGGGCAAAACTTCAAGCAGTTCAGTTTGGTTTGATGGTTTGTGATTATCCATCTTCCTCTTGATTATATTCCAGAGGTTTTTAATTTGGTAAAATCAAAGAAACGCATTATTTGAAGTGGTCTCTTATTTTTTCCAGAGATGGATCCTTACTACGTATATGTATAAACAGTACTTTTTTTCTTGGCTTCATAGCTGGATGGTGAAGATGGAATATACTGGAGATTAGGATTAACTGCATACACCAGGAATGAATGTAAGTCTTGCCCAGATCAGCGTTTTAAATATGTGTTATCTTTACTTTGCATTTAGTCAATTAAACAAATAAACTAATAAACTACAACATACAGTGCCATTCTAAAGTTTGGACACACCTTTTCATTTAATATTTTTCTTTATTATTTATTTAATTTATTTTCTACATTGTAGATTAATATTAAAGACATGAAAATAATTAAAAAACATGTATGGAATTACATAGTAAACAGTAAAAAAGTGTTTGTACTCCACATTAATCCCCTGATCTAAACCTGATCAAAAGAGATGGTGATTTGGGATGAGCTGGAGCTTCACAGCGTGAAGGAAAAGCAGCAGCTATTGTTCAGCACCTCCAGAAACTCCTTCAATATGCTGAGAAAACTATTCAGGGTGACTCTCCCTTATGAAGATACTGAGATTAAAATACCAAGAGTGTGCAGATCTGTCCTCAAAGATAAATGTACTACTTAGAAGAATCTAAAGTATAAAACACATACTGGTTTGTTTAACATTTTTGTTTAACATGTGTTCCTGTATAGCTTTAATTTACTCTTCAATATTACATTTACAATGTAACAAATCAGGAAAATAAAGAAAACGTGTCCAAACTTTTGACAGGTAGTGTACAAGCTGTTATTATTAACCACTTGAAGGCCTTACTGGATAGTGGGTCTGTGCCATTGTGTGGTCCGGTTCTCATGGTTGACATAGTAGGTGCGTCCCAAGTTGTCCTGCCTCTCCTCCCAGCCAGGTGGCAGTGCAGGCAGCTGGTGAGGGTGGCGTGGGCCACAAATCTCCTGACTCTCTAGAAACTCCCAACCGGGCTGCAAAAACAAATCAAACAACAATAAAAGACTAGAAAAGTGGATTCCCTGAAGGAAATGATAAATGGTTCCAACTTCCTTCTAGGCTGTTGCTTCATTGTTACTATTGTATCTCAGGTGTACTATTATACTGTTGCTAAGTGGTTGCTAGGTCGGTGCTACAGTGTTGCAGGGTGATTGCAATTGGCATTTTTGGCAGTTGCAATGGTACTGTTTAGCGGCTGCTACGTGGTTTCAAGGCAGCTGTTAACGTATCCCAGTTGATTGCTATGTGCTATGGTGTGGATGGTGTGGTACCACATGTTGGTTGTATGTTACTAGTGTGACTGTATCATTGGGTCCTATCTTGCACCCTGTGCAAGATGCACATCAATGCTCATTGCTCTCTTACACCCCACTAACAATCTATTTTCACACCTTCCATCTGCGTTACTTAAATAGCAACTGTGCTTGTGAATATATCTACGCTGATGCACAGGTGCATCCACAACGCACACATGCCTCCGCCTGTTACGCACACAGACATGCAAAAGTGCACAAACTGATAGCACGTGCATGTTGGAAGCTATGCAAATTTTACATCAACAATAAAAGTAAACAAGCGTGAACAGAGCCGAAAAGCGATCCAGGTATTTGTTCCATTAAAATAGCAATGCCTCAAAGTCAGAGCACGTCTGTTTTTACAGGGAATGGCAGGTCACAAGCTGATTGGTTTATTGCATGCTACGCCCTAAAAACACCCATGATTAATTAAGAGAATTAGTACCTGCCTTTTGCACATTTCAACCTGCACATGGTGTACTTTTCCCTTTGTTACAATAGCAAAGACACTTTTACACATCCTAGATCAAGCTTTGTTGTGCATGGTTGCCAAAATGTCTATAGAATGCTAGAATATATCCCACTGTGTAATAAGAAGTGTACCAAACTTACACACCCCATTTATTCCAATTCTGCTAAAAACTGTTGCTAGACAGATTCAGTGTGTCAAATTGAAAAGCTGTATGCAGGCCAGAGTTACACAATCAGACCCAACCACATGGAGATGGAATGGTGCTGATATGGGACAAACTATGCTGTGAAAATCTGGCAGACAAATTTCACACTAGACCAATTTAATTTTGCCTCAGGTCTCCACTGAAGCTATGAGACTAATGTAGTTAATAAATAATGGAAGCATATACCCCACTGGTTAGCATAGTGTATGCATACCACCCGCATGCCCAAATAATCAGGCACCTCAATTCAATAGACATTCAATGACCTTATTTTTGCACTATTAGGCACATTTAAAATTCTTTTAATTTTCCCTAAAAATTGACAGTGTGCCATATAACCTGGTGCACCTTAAGTATGAATTCTACCAGTCAGGTTGTAAGGAGCAGTAAGGCCACTCCGCTTAAGTACAGCATTATACCGGAGTTTCAGTGAAATTTCTTTAGCACTGAGGCTGGAGCAGTACTAGCTTTAACCGCTAACTGCAGTGCTAGCTCTTTCGCCTGTCAGAGGTCTTATATTGGACTGTAGTCTGCGTGTTTACCGTGTTAAAACAAGCTACTTGGGACAAAGTAGTGCCTTGGCTAACCAAAACATCTAGTGTTTCTCAGTGTAGAGCTGTCGGACGGCACTTACTAGTGCTAACCGCAGCTAACCACAGCTAGCGCTCCTGCTAACCGGGACTCGTGCCGCTGCTAACCGGGACTAGCGCTGCTGCTAACCGGGACTAGCGCTGCTGCTAACCACGGCTAGCACTGCTGCTAACTGTATCTAGCTCTGCTGCTTACTGTATCTAGCACTGCTGCTAACTGTATCTAGCAGTTAGAAGAAGGTGTGTACTGTATACAAGTATATAAGTAATGTATATTATTACTGTATATTCGTTTAAAGATTATTATTTAAATCTTCAATTTATTTTAAACCTTCAGTTTCACCAGTTTTCAGTTTTGGCTGGTTTTGCACATGTACAGACTGAGAAATTTGAGAATACTCCAGTAATGAGTACACATGCACTTATAGATACTATTACTGAACTAAAACCAAACTCTCTTATTCAGATTTCTCCATCAGATTTTTAGACCTTAGTCCAGTCTAAAAAAACAGGGTATGATGTTTACATGACCACAAATAAACAGACAACTGCAGAAATCCAATTAAAATTAAGATTATTTAGAGCATAGTTATCTAAAATCATAGATTAAACTAAAAACCCCATGACCTCTATAAACTATTATATACTATATACTGCACAGTTCCACAGGGTTAGAAGGGAGTGTGTGATGATTTAGACATGAATTCTGCACTGTTAATAAGTCAGGTTACAAGCTTCCATGTACTTCCATTTTACTTTTTTTCCCCCAAAGCCTTGTGGCTCCAATGAAAAACTACCCAAGCAAATTTTGGACACCAAGCATGACTTGTCAAACATGATTTTAGCCTCACTAAGCCTGGCAGAGGATTCTCCCCCCAGAGGCCACAGCACCAAATATAGTTCTGGACTTGGGGACATGGTGTGCTTAGGGGCGGAGGGGGGTTCAATTAAGCTATGTACAGGAACAGTGATGCAGTCGCTGAATCAGCAATGAGTAATTTCTGTTTAAATCAGATTTGCATTTCCTCTTCATATTATTTAGGAAATATGCTGTAATAACTAGAGAGTAGGGCTGATATCTGGCCATGGAGTGTTCACTTATCCTTAGATCACTATAAAAACATATTTACTTTTCATTTAGTGAATTTCATGCAAAAAAACACCTTGCAAACTATAAAGCATGGGGGTGGGTGTATCACATTGCGGTTGTATTGCCACTGGAACCCATTCAACAAAATATAAGCAAAAACGGCATGCAAATATCAAACCATCTGTTACAGAGCGGAGGCTGTTACACTAGGGCCATCTAATGCAAATGCAACTGCAAGTATTTAAAGTATTTTAGCTGTTGTATTTCTAATCTGTTCCACAGTTATGCAAAGGCCACAAATGATTTACATATATATTTTTTTTATTATAAAAAATATTATGAGTAACTGTAGATATGTAATACGGGTCACAAGCAGACTTGACGCTGTAGATGAAACATGAGAAGATCTGTTGTACTGCAAAGTAGACTTTTAGGAAATGGACTGATATGATCTGATATCTGAGAAGAGAGTAAAAACATTTTAATCTAAGAAAGCATCTTACGTCCATCTCTTCTGTCTGCTCAGCCTGCTCCTCTTCTGAGCCGTTTTTGGGCAGGTAGGTCATCTTTAGCCGCAGGTGGCCTTTGACTCTCGACTTGTGGCTGATCAAATAAAAATAGATCAAATTATTATAAATGATAAAACATAAAAACAGCAGAAGCACATTTTATTGTAAAGTAAGTCAATATTACAAGGACACTGTCCAAGGGTACAGTGTATTCACATATATTAATGGTTTGCTTTTATATGAATCAGTTAAGAATTATAGTTTTTAATATATAGTTGTTGTTTTTTTTTTCCCCATTGTCTCCCAATTTATCTAGAGCAACACAACACCACACTAGGAGAGTGAAGACTAGCACATGCCTCTTAAGACACACGTGAAGTCAGCCACTGCCTTTTTTCAAACTGCTGCTGATATAGCATTGCATAGTAGCATCACAGTACACTCTGAGGAAAGTGCAGCGACTCGGTTCTGATACTACAGATCACAGACACCTTGTGCTTGGGATCGACATCACTCTAGGAGTGAGGGTTGGAAAAGAGCTCCATCTACACACCTAAAGACAGCACGGCCAATTCAGGGTGATGCTGATGGCAAGCTGCATGACCGGGATTTAAACTAGCTGATCTACTGATCATAGTGGCAGTGCTTTAGACTGCTGGACCACTCAGCGCCCCAAGAATCATAATTTTTAGCCTGAAATGTTTTCCTTTTGGCTTGGTTTATTTTCACACAGGAAAAAAAACAACCACACCAAAATGTGTCAAAGCAAACCATGTGAAAACATTTGCTCTGCTAATTGGGCAAAACTGTGTAGGGCGGAGCAAGAAAGTAAACAAAGGAAAAAGGTCCTATGTTATGGACTAGTGCATATTTCTGTACAGTTTACAGATATTAGTATCAGCGACCTGAACCTGCTGAAGACATAGGAGCCTTTAAGCACCAAATACACTTAATAGTTATAGTAATAGGGTCAGATTAAATTCAATTACTTTATAAATCAAATCAATACGCTTATTCTATATAGAGTTAAAAAAATTAAATATTCAGTGCTCTTTGATGCTTTTTAGTGTTAGAATATCGGGAAATCAAATCTAAGTTCCAGTTTCCCTTAAGAGCCTTTACTGTAACAAGAACCCTGTAACAAGTACAACTAAGAGCACAAGGACATTATTGAGAGCACAGGTGCTAAACGCCTGACTGTATACAGTATATAGTATCAGGGTGCTCAGTTACAGAGCTCAGTCATGGTCCTGGTGATCTGCCATCCTGCAGAGCTCAGCTTCAATCCCTGTAAACACGACTGATTTAGTTTATAAAGGCCTTTAGGGCATTCTGAATATTAGAGGTGCGCTGGTGATGACTGAAAACTGTGATCTGCCCTAATTTCTAAATATATTAAAAAAAATCAAGCAAAAGATGAGCCCTACCTTCTTGGATGCAGCAGAAAATCTTTGAATGTGTATGGCCTCTCACTGCCTGGTGCTTCTGTCTGAAATCAAAAGAGAAAAACTCATTAAGACACACAGTTATTGTCACAAACCCATTTTAAACTGTGTATCTGAGCAGTGAGTGTGGCTTTTACAGAAAAAAACTCCTGGGACTGACTTACTGAAGCCTAGTCAGACTGTGCTGTAGGTCAGTAAAGTTATTGATGTGCTATTGATAGTTGAAACGATACAAATGTAACAGCTGATGTCCATGTAAACTGTATGGATTTATTTATTTGCACTAATTAGATATACTAGATGTTGAAACTAGAAATGTTTTTATATTTTCTATAGAAGATGCAGAGTGGAAGGAAAAACTACAAATAGATGAGTGCCGGTCTGAATAGGCTGTAGATTAGAATTTGTGGACAAGTGGGACTTTGGTAATTTTGCAGTGTGGGCGGTGTGCTGCTGGAAAATGAAATCTCCATAAAAAGTTGTTATCAGAGGGAAGCATGAAGTGCTGTAAGATTTTCCGGGAAAACACTGACAGATGATATGTCTCTCCAAACCATCACTGATTGTGCCTCTCCATACTTCCTCCAGACTCTGATCCCTTAATTTCCAAATGAAATGAAATGTAAAATACACTGATGGTCAGTGATGGTTTGAAGAGTCATCTGCTGGTGTTGATCCACTGTGTTTTATTATCAAGTCTAAAATCAGTGCAGTTTTGTTTTCCCACAAAATCTTACAGCACTTCATGCTTCCCTCTGCTAACTTTTATGGAGATGCAGATTTCATTTTCCAGCAGGACTTAGCACACTGCCTACACTTCCAAAAGTACCTATAATTGATCTTATATTGATATTTATATATTTTAATAGATATGATATTCAATTTTTTTGAGACACTGATTCTTGGGTTTTCATTGGCTATAAGCCATAATCAACAATAAAAGAAATTAACTCTTAAAATATATCACTCTGTGTGTAATACATCTATATAATATATGAGTTTCACATTTAGAACTGAATTACTGAAATAAATTAACTTTTCAATAATATTCTAATTATTTGAGATGCATGTGTATCTGTAGAGATACATAACATGCAAAATACACCTTTCTATCTACAGAATTCATCAACACTGGTGTGCATGTCTGATGGTGTGTGTAAACATTTCTGGCCGTGTTGATAATGACGGTCACCAGCATGATGGAAGATGGCATTTACACAACAGCAGCCAGCGCTGCACATCAACCTGGAGTAAATAAGGGCACTGGCGTTAAGCTGCCACATATAAATATGGACAAAAAGAATTTTAAACTAAAATACATGGTTTTAAGGTGGCAGGTAAAGATTTTTTTTTGTTTGTTTTTATAAAAATTAATTACTTATTAAAAGAAGATACGGCAAATTAATCAACTAAAAGACCATAGAAATAATACATTGACTTACAAAAAATACTAGCTAGTTTTTGAGTATGTAAATCATCCACAGTGCATACTCAGAACAGGTCCGTTTTTATGTGTGGTAATGATGGACATTTTAATGAACGACACATTATCCCACAATGCAATGCAAAATGGAAAAGAGGAGCTACCTCCCTATCTATGGAACAAAAAAAAAAGAACAATAAAGGTTTTAATCTGTTAATTGCAACTATGTGCAAATCAATAAAACGGGTTACTATGAAAACAACTTGTTTTTTACTATGAAAACCCACACTATTGAGATTAGTATACAGTATATACCTTATAATATAAGAATGTATGCAATTGGGATGCAGGCATAGACTGTTGTTAGCATGATGCTAACAGATTGGGCCAAAATGTCAGGTAGGTAGCAAACACTTTTTCACAGCACTGTAGCTAAGAAGCAATGGAAGCAATTTAGCATCACTAGTTGGCACACGGATAACTTCATGCCTACATAATCCTGCCCACTGATCTCATACCTAGTTCTCTAAAAGTGGAACAAACTTCCTTCCACTACCAGATCAGGAGCTTCCCTCTCTACTTTTAAGAAATTCTTGAAGACAGAGCTCTTTTCAGAGCACCTACTCTTCTAACACCTCTAACAACCCAAGATGGCGGCGCGTTAACACGCAGCGGCCGCTCCGGGTCCGTTAAATGGTGCTTTTGTGTTACTATTTGTCGTTTTTTTCCGTTTATTTCCTGCAAATATGTGCATCGGAACACCCGTGCACATGTTCTACCACCGCCAGACCCTGCTACAGTGGAGAAATCAGCCAGAAAACACGCTACCGGACGAGGTTCTGCAGACGCTACTTGAGCTTAGCCTGCTAAGAGACCCAGGCCGCCAGCCCGCGGTGTTTCCTGACGCCGGAGCCCAGCGGAAGTGCCATCGCAAGCGGTGCGAGCGTAAGCGGAAGCGCGGAAAGAGAGCCGGGATCCGCGCGAGGCTAAAGGCTAGTCCTAGCCGGCCGGCTATACCATAGCTCTTTCTGGCAAACGTCTGTTCCCTTGACAATAAACTGGACTACATCCGACTCCAGCGAACAACCCAGCGTGAGTTCAGAGACTGCTGTGTTTTGGTTTTTGTGGAATCGTGGCTGAACGACAACATTCCGGACAGCGCCATTCAGCTAGCCGGGCTAACCGCGTTCAGAGCGGATAGGAGCGCGGCTCTATCCGGGAAGACCCGCGGTGGAGGCGTGTGTGTTTACATCAACACGGAATGGTGTAACAACGCTGTGACTGTCGCCAAACACTGCTCTCCGCTGGTGGAGTTCCTGATAGTCAAGTGCAGACATTTTTATTTAGTACGGGAGTTCTCCGCCGTGCTAATAGCTGCTGTCTACATCCCACCCAGCGCTAGCATTGGTGCTAATGCTAAAGAGGCTCTGTGTGAACTCTATCGGTCTATCAGCGATCTGCAGAACAAACACCCAGAAGGACTGTTTATTATCGCCGGAGATTTCAACCACGCAAATCTCAAGTCAGTGCTCCCTAAATTCCATCAACATGTGGACTTTGCAACGAGAGGAGCGAGCGCGCTGGATCTTGTTTACACAAACATCCCCAGCGCGTACCGGGCGGAGCCCCGCCCCCACCTCGCTTTCTCGGACCACGTGTGTTTGGCTGACACCAACATTCACACCACTCATCAGACGCTCCAGACCAGTTCAGAAGCAGGCGAAAACCTGGCCGGCAGGCTCCATCTCTGCCCTTCAGGACTGTTTTGAGTGCACTGCATGGGACATGTTTAGGGAGGCTGCTACTGAAGGCGATTCTGTTGATTTGGAGGAGTATGCAGCATCAGTCACTGGCTACATCAGCAAGTGTATTGATGATGTCACTGTCTCCAAGACCATCACTACACGCCCAAACCAGAAGCCTTGGATGACTGCTGAGGTACGTGCGCTGCTGAGGACCCGCGACTCCGCCTTCAGAGTGGGTGACAAGGTGGCCCTGAGGAAAGCGAGAGCCGACCTGTCAAGAGCCATCAGAGAGGCAAAGCGCGCACACGCCCAGAGAATCCACAGCCACTTCAAGGACACGGGTGACGCGCGGCGTATGTGGCAGGGCATCCAGGCAATCACCAACTACAGGACAATGCCACCGTCCTGTGAACAGGATGCCTCCCTCCCTGATGCCCTGAACAACTTTTATGCACGGTTTGAGGCACAAAACAACACGATGGCGAGAAAGACCATGCCCAAGCCGGACGAGCAGGTGTTGTGCCTGACTGCAGTGGATGTGAGGAACACTCTGCGCAGAGTCAACCCACGAAAAGCTGCAGGACCAGACAACAACAAGAGTGCTCAGGGAGTGCGCAGACCAGCTGCAGCGCCACTGTCCCAACGTGCCTCAAGTCCACCACCATCGTTCCCGTGCCGAAGAAGTCCACAGTGTCCTGCCTCAATGACTACCGTCCCGTTGCACTTACACCCATCATCATGAAGTGCTTCGAGAGGCTAGTCATGAGGAACATCAAGACACGACTGCCCTCTTCACTGGACCCCCTGCAGTTTGCGTATCGTCCCAATCGCTCCACGGACGATGCCATCACCACCACCCTTCATCTCTCCCTCACCCACCTGGAGAAGAAGGACACTTACGTCAGAATGCTGTTTATAGACTTCAGTTCAGCATTCAACACCATCATCCCACAGAACCTCATCAGGAAGCTAAGCTCGCTCGGCCTCAACACCCCCCTCTGCAACTGGATCCTGGACTTTCTGACAGGGAGACCCCAGTCAGTCCGGTTCGGGGGCAGCACCTCCAGCACCATCACACTGAACACTGGGCAGGGCAGTGTCCTGAGTCCTCTGCTGTTCACCCTGCTGACACATGACTGTGCTGCAAAACACAGTTCTAACAGCTTTATCAAGTTCGCCGATGATACAACCGTACTGGGTCTCATCACCAAAGGCGACGAGTCAGCATACAGAGAGGAGGTGCAGCGGCTGACAGACTGGTGTACAGTCAACAACCTTCACCTGAATGTGGACAAGACAAAGGAAATGGTTGTTGACTTCAGGAGAGCACAACACACCCACTCTCCACTCAACATCGACGGGTCCTCTGTGGAGATTGTTAAGAGCACCAAGTTCCTTGGTGTCCACTTAGCAGATAACCTCACCTGGACCCTGAACACCAGCTCTACAGCCAAGAAAGCCCAGCAGCGTCTCTACTTCCTCCGGAAGCTGAGAAAGGCCCGTCTGCCTTCACCCATCCTCACACTCTTCTATAGAGGGACCATTGAGAGCATCCTGAGCAGCTGCATCACTGCCTGGTTTGGGACCTGCACCGTCTCTGACCGCAAGACCCTCCAGCGTATTGTGAGGACAGCTGAGAGGATCATCGGCGTCTCTCTCCCCTCCATCACGGACATTTACACCACCCGCAGCATCCGCAAAGCAACCAGCATTGTGAATGACCCCACCCATCCCTCACACAAACTGTTCTCCCTCCTGCCTTTGGGAAGAAGGTACCGCAGCATCCGGTCCAGCACGACCAGATTCTGCAACAGCTTCTACCCCCAAGCCATCAGACTCCTCAACTGCAGAGACTGAACTGATGGTTTTTCTGTACATGCACACACACTCTTACCCCACTTACCCCAGAAAATGGAAAGCACTAAAAACCCTACTACCTCACTGGACTCTATTGCACACTGTGTAATAGAGGTAATTACTACCTGCATAATTTGCACACTGTCTTGTTATTTATTATTCTTTGTCTGTATTGTGTTGTATTGTCTGTCTGCACTTTTGTACTGTTGCACTATTGTTCTGTCTACACTGTGTTTATGTGCACCATGGTCCCTGGAGGAACGTTGTTTGGTTTCACTGTGTACTCTGTATATAGCTGAAATGACAATAAAAAACACTTTGACTTTGACAAACAAATTACTTCTAACCTCATTTCCTTCTTCTCCTCCCTTTCTCCTCTACTAGTCACCTTCGGCCTCCTTTAGGCCCAAAATGTTTTTTTTACCTTGAACATTTATGTCCTCTATTGCTAAATGTACATCATTACATGTACATCATGTAATGTAATGTAACATAATCACAAAGTAGTATGAACCAGTTCATACAGTATACCGGAAGGGAATTTAGAACCAAAATCCTTTTTACATACTGCCACACAGCTAGAGGCGCTGCTGAGAGCTGTGTATGAAAGCACCGCAAAAGAAGCAGATACAGCTCACTAAATAGTGCTAGACAGTTAGCCAGTGAGTAACCATATTGTTATTTTTAATACTTGTGTTGTACTTGTGCAACAGGGCTTTTGAGAAATAACTTTTTTTAAATACTTAAATATTTTGAGTATTTTAGGTCCATTTATAGTATTTATGCAACTATTTAAAATATTTAGTTTAAGTTAAAGTAAACCTAATAGTAATCAAAGCCTTTATTTAAAGCCTTAGTGTTTTATATTGTATGTACTCATAACAGTAAGGTAATTAACAAACCTATATAAAAGCCCATTTAAAATGTTTAATTATAATAATTCTAAAAATATACTGTGATATACTGTGAAACTGTCAAAATCTTGAAAAATATTGTGATACACATTTTTGGCCATTCCGCTCAGCACTATCACACAGTTTCATCAAAACCCACATGTAGCTGTTGAGTAATATTTTACTAGACTTGTTTATGTGGTTTCTGGCACTGTATGACCCTGTGTTATCTATAAACATGTCTACATTATGCTGCAATGCTAACAATAGTAGCAATAACCAGAATTTCAGGGTCTACATTTTTTGTGTACTTCTACTATATTTGTTCCACATTTGACACGGTTTGTAAAGACTGAAGTGTGCAGTTTAGCATCATGCAAAACGATAACACTAATACGCTTCCATAACTTGTTAGCCACAGCACATGATTAGCTATATTGTAGCCTTAAATAGGTACTGTCTCATTGAACATCTGTGTAGTAATGTTACAAAATGGCAAATGAACTTTTTTGAGACTGTGCGTGCCTGTGTGTGTGTGTGTGTTGCAGTAACTCACCGGTATTTGGTGCAAAGGAACGTCCACTTGGCCCAGGAAGTCATCTCGCGTCTGAGGAAGGAGATAAAAGATTGAATGATTGGAAAAAATAATGTAACTCTTCTCTTTTACACTCACACACATACTCAAACCCACAAACACACAAACTTCTTTTTCCAGGAATGTCTAAAACAGACCCGTTGCCCCTCACGATGCACAGTGTCTAATTTTCCATCTATTCTCTGAAGCACTGCTTCCATAGCAGAAGAGTATCAGCCTGTGCCTCCTGTAGTTTCTGGCTCTTCTCAGAACCCCCCGGACTGACACGCTCCTTAGCAAAACCATAAACATCTCATGCATATCTTCAGACACAGTACAGATACTGTTCGTTGTTTAATAGGGTAACACTTAACTAGTGCTCAGAAAAAACAAAGAGATGACATAAAACATAAGATGTATTGATAATCTTCATCTTAACATAAAAATGCCAGCAGGATTAGCTATTATTCTAGCTAGCCTGTACTTGCGCTTCAGTTCTGTCTTTCAAACTGTGGCTTATTATAAGAAGATTTGAGACTGTCATGTTTATAGTTGAGTTTTTTTTAGTACAATTCAAATTCTGCATGTATTGAGAAGACTATTTTTTTATTATATATATATATATATTTTTTTTTTTTTCTTCTTATTTTTACACAATAAGGGCCCTATTGTTGCAATCTATAGGTGAGCCGTCAACCACTGGCTTAATTTAGGGCCTGTCAGTGTGTCTTCGCTATCACAAGGACAGGAAAAGTATGCCTTGGTAAGTTTAAAAAGCACAAAAGGCATGTACTAATTTCTCTCAAGTAATCATGGGTGGTTTTTGGGCGAAACATGTGCAAGCAGGTCATTTACAAGAACAACAAGGTTATTTTGTTTTGTTTTCTGTCCATTGTTGATGTAAAAACTTGTTTTAGTGCACTGCCACATGTCCATGTCTGTGTGTAAAAAGCAGGGGTGTATGTGCATTAAGATATCAAACCATTACAGAGATAGCAATGAACGTCTGACAGTTGACATCTGTCTAAGCTTTTTTCAGTCAGTGGCACACCTGTGTTTTCTGTTGCCAAGAAATCTACCTGAACACACTTTATATCTACTCTGTTGGGTGTTGTGGTCTGGAAATATTCACAAACTCCTTTGCTATTTAAACAACGCAGGTGAAAGATGTGAAAATAGACTGCTGGCGGTGTGTAAGATAGCAATGAGTATTGTGACGTGCCCTGCACAGGGGTAAAATAGGGCCCTAAGTGTTCAAGGGCCAGATTCACTAAAGCTTTCCAAAAAAAAAAACAAAAAAAAAAAAACAATCAAGAACATTTTGTGGTTTTCATCGGTAGCCAATGGTAATGCAGCCATTTACACTGAATTAAAAAGCTGAAAAAATATCTGAGAACTTTTTATAAAATTCTCCTTTTTTTTTCTAAGAAAAGATTTTGCAAATGAGTTTTCACTGAAGTGTCACAAGACACAAGAGACGAAACAAGACACCCTGTCTTCCCGACCACACACAAACACGCTCGCACCACGGACAATTTGCTGTTGGCTATGTTTACATTTGCAATGATGGAAATACTCCAGGTTTCTCAACAAACGCAGAAAGGTTGAGTACAATTACTGGGAAAAAGTTTACAAAGAAAAGTGCACCATGTCAGTGCTGCAGAAAAAGCAGGGCAGGCAGCAGGAGGCCAGGCAGGACTTTTGTTTTTGGAACAAAAATTTCAGACCATTCCCAGCTGCTGCGATACCTTTCAGTGGTGGCTTCTCTCCTCAACTATCTGCATGAACCTCTCAGCAGCTCCACACTATTATTAAATGCACATTCAGACACCTTTTTTTTCCTGCTGCTCCAACAGGACTAGCGATAGAGCACAGCTAGCATGTTGCTCTGGTCTGGCTCATCAGTCTCCTTCACTTCAAGAATGCCTCTTTTATGTTGCCTCTCTACTGCTCAAATGTACAAATGCACTGGTTATTTATTACATAATAGATGACAATTATTTCCTCAAGACATATTAAAACAGGATTATATACAAGACAGTAAGACAGTTCCGTTTAGATGATCTGGTGTATTCGGAAGCTAACAGACTACCCATCACTCGGCTTTCCTCCCGTGTGCCCACTTCTCTCACTTGTCATTTTTCTTTCTTTCTAGAGCAGGCGCACATTTGCTGAGAATTAGGGTCAAACCACAAAGCAACAGGAACGCAGGCTCTTCACCAAGTGGTGTCAAAGAAAGAGCTTTTCAGCTCACAGCTGAGAAGAACACAACTACTCCTTCTGCTGCAGTGGTTAACCCATTACAGGCAAAAGCTTAATTACCTTAAGTTCATACACTGGTGCAGTGTTCAGTATATAGCGCCTCTCATTATTGTTTAAGCATGTGCACACACACTGGCATCAGTGCAGCACAGCGTGTTTATGGACGCTGAGCACTGTTCAATTATATATATGACCTGTGAAATTTCATGAAATGCAAGAATTCCAGTTAAAAAAAAATGTTTTAACAAGGATGAGGCTCAGCTTTGTAAAATTTCACATCTAAACCAAACAAAAATCTACTTCATGCAATGGCTAAGCAAAAGCTTATCAACACTCTTAATTTATTAGATAAAAATAACGGCTTTAGAATTTCCTATATTTCTAAGTAATCTGACGTAAAACTGAATCGAATTGTAAATAAACAAAACCAACTCTAACAAATAAGACAAAAATGTATTTTTTTTATTTTTTTTAATTTATTTATTCACAAAAACCCTATTGAGATTCAGATCAAAGAAAGATGTTCTCACATTTTCCTTGAGAAATTGCTCTATAATTCAGAAACTATTTTAGACAAAACTTTGCTCCAAACATCCTGGACGTATGAACATTAACATTTACACCAGCCAATATGAGAAAGGCCTTTAGTTGCTTTGAAGTTACCTTAGATTTCTTTGTGACCTCACTCAGTATTATAATTTCAGGGTAAATGTGGAGGTCAAGATGAGAACTGTAAAACGAACTAATATCGCCTGTTCATGTATTGATTGCGACAAATACATTAAAAAAAACATTAAAAAAGAACATGTAATGGTGCACCAAAAACTGATACAATGAGCCATACTTCCTAGATTTCTAATTTCTATTTCTAATAAATTACTAAAATCATATGAATTAGTACTATAGTATAGGTTACGACAAAATACCAAAAGAAGCAGAAGCACTGTCCTCAGGTTCACATTAGACATGATGTGGCTTTATCAGGCAGTGCGGTAGGCCAATCCCTTCAGGAGAAGATCAACAACAACAGTGGAAAAAACGCTGAGCGCAATTAGCCAGAGCGGTTCAGCCTGGTTTATGCTGGTGAATGTGAGGGGAAAAAGACAAGTGATGCCAAAGCTTTGAAGCTTTCAACTCAATGACCTGAGCACAAAAATATGCTTTTCTGATCAGTGATGGAACTTCCACTGACCTGATTTCCTGCACACTTACTTTTACCAACTGTTCACCTCAAAACGACGAGTTGCAGCTTGGACAATACTGATCCAAGCAACACAATTAACCCCATTTCTTAATTTTATAAAAGAATTGTTAAAAGTAAAATAGTAACCCATATTAATCCAAATGGAGCTGTACTAGAAAACATATTATTCTGTACTTCAGCTGGTAGTCTGGTATTAGTGGTGGGAGATTATCTGAATTAATTTGATAAATGGATTTACTGTTTTAATGTGATTTTACATATTTAAATGTACAGCTCTGGAAAAAAAGGAAAAACCCACTTCAGTTTCTGAATCAGTTATTTATAGTTATATGCTTGAATAAAATGAACATGTTTTATTCTATAATCTACAGACAACATTTCTCCCAAATTCCAAATAAAAATATTGTCATTTAGAGCATTTATTTGCAGAAAATAAAAAATTTGGCTGAAATAACAAAAAAGACACAGAGCCTTCAGACCTCAAGTAATGCAAAGTTTTCATGCATCTTGGCATGTTCTCCTCCACCAGTCTTACACACTGCTTTTGGATAACTTTATGCCTTTACTCCTGGTGCAAACATGTAAGAAGTTTAGCTTGGTTTGATGGCTTGTGATCATCCATCTTCCTTTTGATTATAGTTTTTTAAATTTGATAAAAATCAAAGAAACTCATCATTTTTAAGTGGTCTCTTATTTTTTTCAGAGCTGTAGAAGCTGCCAGAGTGCATCTGAGTATATAAACATTGCTTTTGTCAGAAACATGTAGAAAAAAAAAATGTGGCAGTGATTTGCATATTGTACCTTAAAAGGAGGTGATGGTTGCACCATATTTAATAAAAAGCTGCATATACGTTT